>NW_024386835.1:10819-267535 GCF_900408965.1 Simochromis diagramma
AATGTCCCAGTCTAAGCCTGGTAATGACCACCTCATCTCTCCTATTACCCCTATACAACCCACTCTCTGCCACCTCCTTCTTAAGATGATACAATTGCCTGCCCTTACTCCCTGAATCCCACCACTTCTGCCACTCCTGAACAACCTGCCTCCAAACAATACCTTTTGCTTCCGCTGCTTGTAATTTCCATCTCAGTCCTATTTTTAGTCAACGCTCTTTTTGCCAACCTATCCACCTTTTCATTTCCACTGATGCCTACATGAGCTGGCACCCAAAGAAAGTGAAGGCCCTAGAGCTCACCTTTCTCTGGCCTTTAATACCATACCTTTAATTACTGATGGGAGTCAGCTGTACAAAAGAAAAAGGTGGCACCTAAGGTAGGAGGGATGGTAGGACACACCCACGCAGGTAACTTCAGGAGAAGGCCCAGCTCATCAGGAGAAGGCCCAGCTCATCAGGAGAAGGCCCAAAGGGCAGCTCATCTCTGTGATGTTTATCAGAATAAATCTGTGGGTATTTTGTGATCAATATCTAAGACAAATCAATAGAGTTATATTATTGACTTTTCAGAATCACACAGATGACAGCAAAAAGTTAACCAAACCTGTCAAATAATAAACTGCATCTTCCTGTAGAAAACATTTTACTTGTAATGAAAGTTTTTAAAACTCAGTTGTTATTATTATTATTATTATTATTATTGGTAATTTCTGTGTTTAACTAAAAACTAATTCACAAGTGAAAAAGCTTTATTAATATTTATTTTCTTTTAAGATATGATAGGACAAGAGTGACAGTCATTTACTTTGTACAGTAATGGAGGTTAGCTTACTGTAGATGAAGAATACCTTGATCAATTCTGTCCCCAGGAATGAAGGTTGTTAAATCTGTGGTTCTTATTCCAACCTTTAGATCAACAAAAACTGACATATTACAGCACAAAACGTCTGTTGTTAAGGTGGTGTATCAGCAGAGATGGGCAGTAACGCTACTGTAATCCGATTACTTTTTTCAAGTAACGGGTAAAGTAAGTGATTACTATTGCAATAACGGTAATTAGATTACCGTTACTTTACCGTAGGAACACTGCGTTACTAAAACCATGATTTTTTTGCGAGAATGTCTCATGACAGTGACGTAAGCAAGTGCAACGTTCATGACAATAGCTGTGTGCAGATCAACAATGGATAATATATCGAGTGCGGGAGAGAGTATGAGCGTGCAGCGTTTAAAGCGTGGAAGTACTGACCTTACTTTGAGTTTGATTCCATAAAAAGTGACAAAAACATTAGCGTCCCTTGTGCGTGGGAAGAAAACTTCTTTTTACAGCGAAAAAAACCCCTAAACTTCCAAGCAAGCACCGAGTGCGCAACGACGTAATGGGAAACTCACAGAGAAACTCGTGGATTCTTCCACTGACCGCTGCGGCACACCTGCACCAGGGTAAACCTCCGCCTGCCCTACTCCTGCTTTACAGGTGAAAATAGAGCAACAGGACCGCTAGTCTTTGACTTTATTTATTTTCTGCTGTGTTTTACTTGCATCTATTTGAAAGACTGAGTGTAAACACACAAAAGAAATTATTTTATGTGCTGGAATGTACAGAAAATAGGTTTAAATATTAAACAAATTGCTTCCAGTCAGAGAATGTTGCATATAATTAAATTTTTGCTTGATGCATAAAGTTAAAAGATTAAAACTAATAAAACAAGTTTTAAAAAGGGACTTTTCCATTTGATTACATTTTGTATGATGGATTATGTAGAAAAAGTAGAATTGGCCTGAGAGATCTATCGCTTTATCACCTCTTCAGGTTGTAAATCGTGTTTTTAAAAAGTAACTAAGTAACTACATTAATATGTGTATTGTAAGCGTGCATGCAATTAACCTGCTATGTTCTCATCTCCCCTCAGCATGTATCATCTGGACACTCTCACCAGTGAAGCTTAAAACCTTCTAGAATGGAACATCAACTCTAACCAAGCACATTTATGCATTGTGTATAGAATGAACTCAACCTGTAAAAATAGAAAGGTCAATGTGATGACAGACATATTCAATGCGATATAAACCCTGTAGGAAATATTACTGATAAATGATACTGTGAAACATGTTATTACAGTTTTTCTCAAATGTTAAAACACAAAAGCCAATCCTGTAACCCAAATGACCAGTAGTCTAAACACATTTACTAAATGTAGCCACCATATTCCAGTACCATAAACACATGTCACATGAAGACACAATTCACAAAACACAACCCTCTGTACTCATAAATCTAAACACATTTTTCCTTGCTAAAACACATGTTGTAAAACAACTCTGCTCATATTCTCAAATGAAAGCCCATGTGATGCAAAATGCTTGCCACAGTCACCAATCTTTGAACACAGGGAACACACCTGGCGTCATTCACTACACACAATGACTCAAAATTGAAGACACTTGTTGCTAATGCTGTACCCACATGTAAAAGCAAGTTCAGAGTGCACAGTATGCTGAAGATTCCAAACAAACACAATGGATGAAGGCAGAGTCAGGGGAAGAGGAATTTGATGCAGAGGAGGGAGAAGAGCTGGCCCTGGAAGAAGAGGAGCAGGCCAATGAGGAAGAGGAGTTCAAATGAGAGGAGGAAGAGGAGCGACCAACGAGGAAGAGGAGGAGGCCAACATGGGAGAGGAGAAGGTCCAGGAGGGAGAGCAAGACAACCTCGCACCATCATTACGGACGAGATGCGAGCAACAGCTCAGCGACATGATGCCGCACAGTGATTGTGGTGTGTGTGTGGTGTGAATAACGTAAATAAAAAAACTTCACACCCTGTTCATGTTTTCAAGATTACTGTTGTGTGCAATAGATTCTGTTTTTGCATTGAGTTGTGTTACAGTAGTGTATGTACATGCAGGATTTTCTATAGATTTATAGTCTTCATATGAAACTCACAAATCTAAATGCCTAATCCTCTGCAGAGATCTACGACGATCCGTTACTGTATGGTTTCTAAAAATATGCATTAGCAGTTATGAACCAAAGAACCTTCTCACAAATTGAGCATTGTGTTTTCAATTGTTTTGCTATAGTGTGTAATGCTGTGTATAGTGTTTACAATTTTGACAGCTTCGAGCTGCTCTCTTGGTGTGGGAGTTTGAGTTTTGCAGTGGGAAGGTGTGGTTGTGTTTATGTAGCTTTAGAGAAGGGTGTTGTGTTTAGACATTGGGGAACATGGTGGAAACGTTTGTGAAATGTGTTTTAGCAATTGAGAAAAACTGTAATACATTCTTCATAAGGCAGATTATATGGTAGCAATAAAAGAATCTCTGAATCCCAACACTCCCCAAAAATGAAGCCAAAACGTCTCTATCGCCCCCTGGTATCTGGCTGCAGTATAGGTCATAAACCCCGCCTCCTCCATGTTAGCGGATGGGACAGATAATTTTTTTCCAAAGCTTCTTTCTTTTGTTATCAATAGTTCTCATCACGCTGATTTATGTCCAAGGGGTCTCCTTTCCCATTAGTTTTGTTCTAATTCCTACCGCGGTGATATTACAGTTTTTCTCAAATGCTAAAACACATTTCACAAACGTTTCCGCCATGTTCCCCAATGTCTAAACACAACACCCTTTTCTAAAACTACATAAACACAACCACACCTTCCCACTGCAAAACTCAAACTCCCACACCAAAAGAGCAGCTCGAAGCTTTCGAAAATGTAAACACTATACACATCATTACACACTACAGCAAAACAATTGAAAACACAATGCTGAATTTGTGAGAAGGTTCTTTGGTTCATAACTGCCAATGCATATTTTTAGAAACTATACAGTAACGGATCGTCGTAGATCTCTGCAGAGGATTAGGCATTTAGATTTGTGAGTTTCATATGAGTAGTATAAATCTATAGAAAATCCTGCATGTACATACACTACTGTAACACAACTCAATGCAAAAACAGAATCTATTGCACACAACAGTAATCTTGAAAACATGAACAGGGTGTGAAGTTTATTTATTTACGTTATTCACACCACACACACACCACAATCACTGTGCGGCATCATGTCGCTGAGCTGTTGCTCGCATCTCGTCCGTAATGATGGTGCGAGGTTGTCTTGCTCTCCCTCCTGGACCTTCTCATCTCCCATGTTGGCCTTCTCCTCTTCCTCATTGGCCTGCTCCTCTTCTTCCAGGGCCAGCTCTTCTCCCTCCTCTGCATCAAATTCCTCTTCCCCTGACTCTGCCTTCATCCATTGTGTTTGTTTGGAATCTTCAGCATACTGTGCACTCTGAACTTGCTTTTACATGTGGGTACAGCATTAGCAACAAGTGTCTTCAATTTTGAGTCGTTGTGTGTAGTGACTGACGCCAGGTGTGTTCCCTGTGTTCAAAGATTGGTGACTGTGGCAAGCATTTTGCATCACATGGGCTTTCATTTGGGAATATGAGCAGAGTTGTTTTGCAACATGTGTTTTAGCAAGGAAAAATGTGTTTAGATTTATGAGTACAGAGGGTTGTGTTTTGTGAATTGTGTCTTCATGTGACATGTGTTTATGGTACTGGAATATGGTGGCTACATTTAGTAAATGTGTTTAGACTACTGGTCATTTGGGTTACAGGATTGGCTTTTGTGTTTTAACATTTGAGAAAAACTGTAATATTACCCTTTACCCTCCTCTTCCTCGTTGGCCTGCTCCTCTTCTTCCTCTTATTTGGACTCCTCTTCCTCGTTGGCCTGCTCCTCTTCTTCCAGGGCCAGCTCTTCTCCCTCCTCTGCATCGAATTCCTCTTCCCCTGACTCTGCCTTCATCCATTGTGTTTGTTTGTTTGGAATCTTCAGCATACTGTGCACTCTGAACTTGCTTTTATACATGTGGTCACAGCATTAGCAACAAGTGTCTTCAATTTTGAGTCGTTGTGTGTAATGAATGATGCCAGGTGTGTTCATTGTGTTCAAATATTGCTGACTGTGGCAAGCATGTTGCATCACATGAGCTTTCATTTGAGAATATGAGCAGAGTTCTTTTGCAACTTGTGTTTTATCAAGGAAAGATGTGTTTAGATTTATGACAATGGAGGATTGTGTTCTGTGAATTGTGTCTTCATGTGACATGTGTTTATGATATTGGTAAATGATGGCTAGATTTAGTAAATGTGTTTAGACAACTGGTCATTTGGTTTAGAGGATTGGCTTTTGTGTTTTAGCGTTTGAGAAAAACTGTAATATCGCATTGACCTTCATATCAGTCTATTGATCTTGAATGAGAGGTCAGAGGTCTAATCTGACATGACATTTCAAGTCTTTATACGGTACTTTCTATATGCTGACCATATACACCAGACTTGTAAGAATCATAATTTCTAAGTTATATTCTATCACTTTTTGACCAATAAATCATTAACTTCGCCTTGAAGACCTTAGTGGAAGTAAGCCAAATTTGAATGGAATCCTAACATGACCCCACTCTACACCCCTACAAAGTTTTAGTAGTAACTTACGAAAGAAACACAAAGATAAGAAACACATTTTGATAAACCGCAAAAGTAGATTTCTGAAGGTTCTATACTGATGCAAATGTGCTGTTATGATTTGAAGAAAAAACAAAAAGATATCTGGGCACAACCTTAAAAAGAATGAATTTGTCAAAAAAAAAAAACAGCTGTAAAGATATTTTGTTTATTGGCAACATAAATGCTTAACTATTTTTAAAAGTAATTATAAAACTTAAAGTTTGATAATGACTTGATAATGTGCACTTCATTTAGTTAAAGTGCTAATTTCAATTAACATTCAAAGTCACAGCATTTATTCTCATATTTAGATCAATTATCACAGTTGACTTGGTTTTTAAATAAATTACCAGTTAAAGCCAGCTCATGTTTTGTGTTTTGTTAAACCATCAAGAATGGAACTGGAAAAAATACACAAGTCAAAAATGCAATACCATAATTGTAAATAGCGATGTAATGTTGAAGTATTCATTTGTTCTCATGCTGGGGCTGATGTAAATATATGAAGTATAGAAATAGAGGCTAGAAAATGCAGAGTTGTTCTCTCACCCGTGTGGTCTGCATTTAATTATATATTTGGGTTTCACTTTTTCAAGGCAAGACTTTTAAATTTACTTCATCAGCATCTGCACAAGAAAATTTTATTCGCGGTCTGCTTTTAGAGAACATGAACAGATATAAATTTGCACAATGAGACGGTTTCCCCTTTTAGTATTGAAGTACATTCATATTTTGTTTACTTTTTTAAAATTCACATTGATGAAATAATATAAATTACCAGAAAGACAGTGTAGATTTTAACATGGCTTTATTCTATTTATTCTTGTTTTAAAGCCAATGATATTTAAGAAAAAACTTGATTTACAGTTTGTTTTTTTGTCTGTGTGTACTTATGTGAATCTGTGTCCAAAAGAATAAAACATATCCTGTTACAAAAATATCTTGGAACATAATACAGACAATGTTTAATGCAGCTGCCATATATTGGTATAGAAGGACTGTATTTCATACTGTACCTTCCATGGTCAATAGAAACTTCTTGGCTTTACATATATCATCTCCCCTGCAATGTCTGCATGCAGTAATGCATTTTCTGCAAACGTGTCTGGTGGATCAGGTGGTTTTCTCATGGTCACTATCAGATCTCCTTTCCTTCTTACACCAAGGCAGTTTTTGCTCTCTTTTTTGTCATTTCTTATTAACATTGAAGCACATGGTGAGGAAATTTTCTCACATGCACATATATTCTTCTCTTAGTTTTTAGTTAGATCTTTGTTTGCTTTTCCTCAGCGCTGTTGTAAATATTTTTTTCTTTAATACAAATGTTGGCATAATTAATGTTGTATAGGAATGAATGCTGCCTGCCTGCAAAATTCTCAAATCCTTCAACCTCACTGACTATTGACATATAACTGTGATTGTAATTATTATAAACTGGTTTCAAACCAATAGTCTATTTTATAAGACTGATTAAACTAAAAACTTATTTAGATTTCCTGCTGATTTTAACAAATGTAGTTATTAGAATCTCTAAATTAATGGTTAATCAGTAAAGATCAGCTTAATTGCTTCATTGGTTTTTCTTCTTTTAAAGGTGGTGCCCTTATTAAGATCATTCTTAACAAGGTAGATAAACATAAAGAAAGCTCCAGCATTTTTGCTGGCACTGCCCTTGTGAGACACAGTAATGACAGTATATATAAAAGACTCCATAATGTTCTACAGAACACATTTTGTAGAACATAGAAATGCTACTTGAATAATACTGCACTGGTAATACAAATCTCTGGGCTGACACCAGAAAGCAAGCCATGCACATACAAAATGTTAAATTGGGTTCAATAATTCTCTATTAATCTTTTGGAAATTATTGTCTTAAGTAGAAATATTATCCAGGTGAGATTCCTACAAAATAAAAGAAAGAAAGAAAGAAAGAAAGAAAGAAAGAAAACTATTTTCCTGTCTTATCGATATGGCTTGAGTGTGTAATGGCCATTCAGTCTTATCTTCTGTTTTTTGCCAGTTAAATATTTTTAATGTGTTTCAGCGTGCCTGTAGAGTGCTGTATGCCAGGTCGGTTTTCATTGTAGGTGTTTCATCTGGCTCCTCAGGGATGCTGGAGTAAAAGTAGTATAAGGAAGACTAGAAAAAAAAATAGAGCAAAAGTTATTTGCATCTGTATTTTTTTCTGTAGTAAATATATTAAATGCTGAGGATGCACTTGTCTCACTTACATTCTCAGTTTGAGACTCTTGTCTTTTGAGTTGATTAGACCCTGTGAGTAATACAGAACCAGAGTTACCTTTATTTCACTTTGTATGTCTTCTTGTATGTGTATGAAATAGAAAAATGTCTGAGGAGTTTACCATAAAGGAAAATTATTGGGTTAGCAAGGTACATTGAGTGTAAAGCAGGAGATTTCAGTGTCACAAAAGTGGATCTCTTTTTACCACCTACATCACTATGGTAACCTATAATGAACACATTACCTGGTCCAGACCAGTCTATGTTAGAACTTTTGGCTTACAATTGGCTGGTAGTGACACATTTTCACTAATTCTTGTTTTTATAGTATCCAGTAAGTGCAATATCGATTCACTACTGAAGGAAAGCATTTTATATAAACAACATGTAGACAACAGCAGTAAAAAAAAAGCCCAGCAAACTGCATGTCACATTGTCATGGCATGCATTCATATTCAGATGGCAAAGTAGAAAATATCTAATCTTTTTTTGCTTGGTCCTATTCTTTTAACAAACTTTTGTTTTGAAACTGTTGTAATTGCAGCTACTAGAACACAGATTAGAAAAGTGATCAGTTACATTTGTAGATTGTTTATCACAGGGAATATCTATTTGATCACTAAAATTAATTTCTCATTTATTTGGTGACAAACTACAATTTCCAAGTCTCTTTTATGTTTAATCTCATGCAGTCTAACCCTTTAGAGCTTTTACAGCTGTTACTTTAGAAATAGACAGCAACACCAAGATTTCACTGAGCAGTAATATAAATAGATTAACACGTTTATTTTAGTTCTCTGTACACTTGTGATGATCTTGTGAATGGTTACCATGATCATGGTCAGCTGGATCCAATTCCAAAAGGAGGCTTTGCTAAATCCATTTTCGGTTAGTATGTTTAATTATTTTATTTTAAAATATATCATTTCTTACGACCCTTGTTGGTTTTAATCTAGTTTAAACCAAACCACACCACTGGATTTAGCTACATTCTGGACTGTCTTTTCAGAATCCAGTAGCTAGCCAGCTGATTGGAGACCGTGACAGCCAATCAGAATATTTGCATCCAAGTCTGTAATTTTGTGTGATACACGGTGCTCAGCAATCTGTCAAAAAATGTTTTAGTACGACTTTGGTAAGCTACATTACGGCTACTGTAGTCAGGAGCCTTGCAGAGTAATACATTTATTTATGGAGCATTAGTATTTAATAAATGCTGACAATTTATTTCTGAGTAATTTTTTCATGTACATCTATGCTGTATGTTAATAAAAGTGCCTATGTGAGATTTGGGACAAAGCTTTGATTAGGAATTCTCTTTTTGTTCTTACTTTATGGCTTTAAAAAAAAATCAAGATATCTATTGTATATCGCCATCCAGCTAAAGAATATCGAGATATGTATTTTGGGCCATATCACCCATGAACATATGCACACATACATACACAAAGGTGTATAAACCAACCATAAATAACCAATCTAAATCTTATATACATAAAATACAGGATGACAGAAATGAAATGAATACCACAGATTGTGCATAAGGTGCAGCTGGGAGTGAAGGTAGACAGCGAGACAGAGCAAGCGAGTGAGAGAGAGAGTTTTGAGATGAGGGAGATTTGTGACTTTTAGCATGGAGTATCTAGTTTGTGTGTTGAGTTGTCTCGTGTAATTAGTCTGTTGTGTAGTTGTTGTTTTGTTTTGTGTTTGAGTGATGGTACTAATGAATATCACAAAGGCAGATTGCAATGTAAACACTGTCTCTAGGTGAAAAAGAGGAGTGAGTCAGGCCTGCAGGGTTTATCCCTGTGGTGTTCTCCTCTGTATTGTGACGGATAAACTATTTTTTTTTACTGGCACAAATAATTTTGTGGGGCATCTTATTGTGACACCTGATTGTTCTCTCATTTTAATTATAGTAATATTTTTAAATGGTTGTACAAATTAAAAAACAAAAACAGCTGCATTGGCTGCATTTTTGGATAACTAGCTGTATATGTTTACAAAATATGTACCTAAGTTTTCAAAATGTACAATTTATATTTGCATTTCAAGTTGTAAAAATAATTTACTCAACAAGTAAAAAATACTACTAGGATTTTATGTTTTTTGTGTGATTTCAGATCAGTTGTGTTAACACAGTATGTAAATGAAAAAACAACTACATTCAGACACGTGAGGTTGAGCTGAAAAGAACTACACGAAGCAAGGCAGAAAAAAAAATAAAATGAAGCAATTTGAACGTGAAATACAAATGTAAAATCAAAAGTTGTCAAAAATGCAGCCAGTTATATTTTGGACCTCAGAGTGTTAACCCAACAAATAATGAAAAACTAGGTTTAAATTTTTGTTCATGACAATGCAGATTTCTGACATTTTTTGTAAATTTAAGCATGTAACAATTTGATTTTTTTTAACCAAAAAAGTGTGAAACTTTGGACTTTAGAAACTTTAGAAAGTTAGACTTGTGTTTTTAAAGCAACCACCACATGTTGTGTAGCTTTCTGGATTTTATACTTATTGGGCTACATATTTATTTATTATACAGGCTATACAGTACATAAAATTAAAATTTGCATGTTTTATGTAACTAAAGTGTTTAATTATGTGGGCTACAGAAAATAATTAAGTTATAGACTATATTTATATGAAAAGCATGTATACTTAGTGCATTTGAATCATTTTAACCATATGTGACCACCTGCATATGTGTTTGATAAAAAGGACTTTGATTTTGCCACTCCATTTGATTTCCTTACCAACCTCATGCCACCCTCAGAACATTTCTCTTTCCCTGTGGGTTGCGCCATGTTGCAAGTTTTGTGAGGTGCTTTTGTGATATTTAATGTATCTGATTTTTTTTTTTTCTCCCCGATATCTGATCCAGTAATTTACATCAGGATCAGACTGATACCCATACTGTATATTGGATTGGTCCATCCCTAGTTTCAAGTCCACTAATGCAAAGAAAGCCTGGCTACGTTGATCTTGGTTTGTAGTTTGTATCTTGGTTAAACTCATGGACTGAACATACACACACCCACAATGGACAACTGTACCCTCAAACACACAATAATAACATGGACTGAACCACCACTCACAACCACTAGCACTTTATATAGCCTCTGTAGAAACTATCTACACTCTCACTTATCTTAACTGCACTACTGTATAGCTCTGTGTAAATAATCATTCTGTACATTCGATAATCTTTAATCCTACAACTGTTTACAACTTGCATAGTTCCCATTTCTGTATAGCTGTATATCTCAGATTCTGTAAAGTTATTTATTTCATATTCTGTATAGTTTTTCATATTTATATCCTGTTCATAGCCTGTACATAGCTTGTACTCACTACAGCCTGTACATACTTATAGTTATAGAATATTCACAACATACTTCATACCATGTACATTATAACATACCATAATAGACCCATTTCTGTAATATACTCACATATCTATATTATTGCTAATATATATTGTAATATATCTATATCACTAAAGCACTTCTGGATGGATGCAAACTGCATTTCGTTGCCCTGTACCTGTGCATGTGCAATGACAATAAAGTTGAATTCTATTCTATTCTATCCTAGTATACCCCTCTGATATTCATGCACTAAGATTATGTTTATTGTATAAATGCTTTGTTCATTCAATTATATCATTTTGGTTCCTCATCAAAATAATCTTAATTGTTACACAACTGTAACAAACCTCAGATCAAAATTTAAAAAAGGAAACAAAAAAGCAGTAGCTAACCTTTAGGCGGGTCATCACCAGGGACCAAACTGGTCATATTGAAGGCTTCAGTATCATTTGGAGACATCTTGTTTGATAAAAAGAGAAGAAAAGGAGTAAGAGGAGAAGTCATGAATGACCTGTAATTAAATACGTGAATTATTAGTAGATAAAGGGAATTTTATTAAGACAAAAAAGAAAAAGAAAAGTACCCATCCTCCTCGGCCAGTTTTTTTTGTGCTTGAAAAATTATCTACAACAAAAGGCAGAACAAATATCAGCATAAGAAACTACCACACGGGGAGAAAAAGACAACACTCAAGGACATCCTATTAAACACAATACCAGAAATGATTAAAGAATAAATATTTAATTAATTAAAGTCATAGTGGATTTGACAGCGATGTTACATCACGGAGAAAAAGAAAAGCATTAATTGTCAAGTGATTGTTAGTTAATACATACTAAAGTGTTCTCTCTGCTTTAATCTCAAACAGCAATCTGTCATTAAGCTTCTCTCATACCTTTTTTGTCCAGCATTTTGAGTTCATTTTGTATTTTTGCTTTCTTATATTATATTGAAAATATGTTCTTTTGTTGGTATTACCAGTTAGGTTTAAGTTGAGTTTTATTCTAGTTCAGGTTTTCATTTATGTTTGTATTTCATAGTTTCTTTCATGCTCCTGCTCAAAATCATGTTCATAGTCATGATAGTCTTTCCTAGTTTTTCCCGTTTAGGTTTTAGTTTAGCTCTCACCACTGTTCATGTTGTTTTGTTTTGTTTTCTTGTTATCTACTAAAGGCTCGCCTTTTGTTTAAAGCTCACTACCATCTCCTCTCATGTTCTGCATTTGGGTCCATTTCACAGACACACCGGCGTACATGTTTGCATCCATCCAAACAGTTATGAGAAAAAAAAACCCTGTCATTTTGTGGCAGCTGTTGTCAATTGATTCTGGAAGTTGAATACTACTTGAAATCTATATGGGGATAGGCATTCTCATGGGTGTGTGATAGGGTGGGCAGATCGAGCCAAATATCGATAATATCGATACTAACGCTGGTATCAGTATTGGACAGATACTAATGCAGTTGGATCATAGGTTGCTTCTATCCAGTATGTATGCTCCCCACTGAACTCTGTTAAATACATTTTTACTATATATTTTTTAAATTAAAAAATATACTTCAAACATGCACTATGAAAAATATCTAAACCTTTCTCTGTTTTGTCATGTCAATGCTTTTTACCCCGTAGCACATTTAAACAACAGAAGCTGACACAAAGTCTTTTAACCCTTTAAAGCCGGTCGGAGCGGACACGCTCCATTTTGCGCAACTATTTTTAAATATCGGTAGCTCTGCAACCACGTAAGCTAGCGCAATATTTTTTTTTTGCATATGAAACTGGAGGAGTTGTACTTACATCTTATGCCATCAGCTTGTCCTAGGTCACAGTTTCCTTCCACATATAGCTTTGCAAAAACTGCATAAAAAGCACTTGCAGCAACAAAAACATATTATTCCAGAAACACGCTTTGCCGATCCGATCAGCTGTTTGTAACACTTCCTACGTCCATGAGCGTGAACTATCGCATGTCCAGCATGACCTGCCCGAAACCGGAAGTGACGTCATTTTGCGGAAATGTAGTTTTTTACCATCGTGGCCTTATGAGCCTATACTTAAGTTTTTAAAAGTTATGTTTGACTTTATGACTTTCTGTGTCGTTTCTGGGATGCTGAGGACTCATATTGCACTGCATATGCTGTTATTTTGCAAATTTGCACTATAATATACATTTTCGTTTTTCCTGCAGTATATGAAAATTGGTGTATCTCAAAAATAAAACTATGAAGACACTTAAAATAAATTTCCTTTGGTGGGAAACTAGTTTGTGCAACTTTTTTGTATTTACAGTTTTGAGGGATAAGCCTCTTAAATTTCTCTAACTAGAAATATATGTTAAAAAAAATAAAAACGATTTTAAATTTTTTTGTAGTTTATTGCACTTTTTTGCAATTTATGTAATTACTATGCACTTAATGCAGACATATTATTAAAATTTGGGCTATAATGGTTGTATTGATTATAGTATAGCAGTATAGCAACTTGAAATGCTCCAAAAAATGGCTCCACAGCATGTAAAAATATACTATAAGCTCTGGCGGACTTGGCTCTATGGTAGGTCTTAAAGGGTTAAAGACTGGCACATTTACATCCCAGGTCTCTAAAAAACACACTTAATATATTAGAAAAGCTAAAAGTATTTTTTTTACTGTGTTTTTTAATTGTGTTTAGTAAAAGTCAGAGCACTCATTCAGCAAGACTGAACTTAACGAGAGTTTTATTGCTTGATTGATAGATACATAAGAAAACTGGGAGGGCTAAGGGCAGATACAAAATGGACATATGGAAAGGGCATAGCAAGAGGGAGATTGCGACACTTGACGGTGGTAGACGGACAATAAATACATGAGGGAAAATGAGGGAACAAAACACAGGTGGAACACAGCCACCTTGGTTGGTAATTGGTCCCATTCATGTCTTTGTGGCGACCATGGCTCAGGGGGTTGGGAATCACATCTGTAACAGGAAGGTCGCCGGTTCGATCCCTGGGCTCTCTGTCCTGGTCGTTGTGTCCTTGGGCAAGGCACTTTACCCTACTTGCCTACTGGTGTTGGCCAGAGGGGCCGATGGCGCGATATGGCAGCCTCGCTTCTGTCAGTCTGCCCCAGGGCAGCTGTGGCTACAACTGTAGCTGCCTCCACCAGTGTATGAATGTGAGAGTGAATGAATAGTGGTATTGTAAAGCGCTTTGGGTGCCTTGAAAAGCGCTATATAAATCCAATCCATTATTTGTCTTATCTCTGTGTCTCTGGAACACAGAGACAAGACAAAGACACGAATGGGACCAATTACCAACCAAGACAACCTAAACTAAAATACTGATAAACCTGAGCACAAGCAAACTGAACTGTGAAACATAAGACACACAGAGAACATAAGAATGAATAAACAAGACTCAAAACTCTAACAGAAAATACTGGGTCAACAACCCAGGTACCCTAACACAATAATGCATCTCATAAATCATGATACACTGTTCTCCCCTACATAAGATCTCTTTATAGATTAAAAGTATCAGTATTGGCAATACTGCTGTTAATTTACCTGGTATCGGATTGATACCAAAATTTGCCTACAGTTTGCAACTAGTTGTTTTGTCATTGTAGACAAACTTCTGGACCTTGACAAGGCTAGTGTGCTAGACAACTTAACACTGACTGTGCTTTCATTGGCCACTTTGGCCTATGATGCAAGAAATCTTTAATAACTCCTTTAATGATAGAGAAGGGTATGTCTGCCATGTCCAGCGGATCATTTGGAGGCTCCATTAATACTTTTAGATTAATATCTCGGAGTAATCACTTAGTTGACCAAATGCACAGAGTTTAACTGTTTATGCTAAAACTTATTTTACTTACTTTTTTCATTGATATTTAATCTCGTTGTACATATTGGCAGTTAAACACATCGTTAATTCAGCTCAGATTATTTTTTAATATAGATATTGATACACGTTAAAATCAGGATCATCACCACTGATCATTTTTAGCTAATAGTAAATAGTTAGATAGCTATAGCAGTAATAACATTTTACAATTCTATAGGCAGGAGGGAGTGCAGAGAAGTGAAGACTACCAAGGAGAGTGCAGCAAAAGAGTGGTATGTTTTAATCTGGTCCAATTTGCCAAAAAAGGGTTTGTTAAATGATAAGGGAGGCTTTTTTTTTTTTTTTTTAATTAATTAATGTATTAGGGGCAGGAGGGGTATGTCTCTGCTTTCCTTCCTCTAAAAGTCACCACGCACCGTTAGGATGTGACATCAATAGAGTAAGATCTAGATTAAAAGAGCTGGGCAAGTTAATATATTCACTGGTGTGTTGAAGCAGTGAGGTACAGTGTTGGTGCGGAGCAGCTGAAACATAATGCTGACTCTTAAAGAGGAATAAGAAAATTGTGGGAAAGTGTATAAGTATGTAAGAGAAGTAAAAGATATGGAGGTCAGAGGAAATCAGTCGGTTTATGAACAGAACGGCGGTGGAGCTGGTCGGTCGATTTTGTGTATAAACTTTTTATAATATAGTGTGATCAGAAATACCTCAGACTGTAGAAAAGGTTTGAGGCTTTACATGACATAAGGAATTGTTACTGTCCTTACCATTTCTTCTTTTCACGCAGAAAAGAGCCATTCCCAGTGAGATGATGCCCACGATTACACCAAAACCACTTGCAACTACAGGTAGAAGTTTATGAGCAGAAGGTACTAGAAAAGCACAGACCGCAAACAAGTGTCAGTCTTACTTCCAATTTTGGTGAAAGTAAAGAAGAAAGACATCTACTGTTAAAAACCAACAAATCTCTTATTTTACGGTCCTGAGAACAGCAAAGTATGCTGAATGACATGTAGGAAAAGAACAAACTTCACTGATATGCAAAGCAAAACCCTCCTAGTATAATGAATACACAGTGCAAGGAAATTTTGCTCACCTGAAGATGTCCTTGGTGTGGTCACAGAAGAAGTCGTCCCTGTAGTGCTGAGCTTTGTAGAAATTGGGTCTACTGAAATGTCTATGGTTAAAAACCAACAAATCTCTTATTTTACGGTCCTGAGAACAGCAAAGTATGTTGAATGGCATGTAGGCAAAGAACAAACTTCACTGATATGCAAAGCAAAACCCTCCTAGTATGATGAATACACAGTTTAAGGAAATTTCGCTAACCTGAAGATGTCCTTGGTGTGGTCACAGAAGAAGTCGTCCCCACTGAAATGAATATCTCTAGATGTAAAAAAACACCACAGCAATTGACCTAGGCATTTTTATTTACTTATAAAAATCTTAACAATAATTGTGTTTTTCCTGATTGTGTGACTTGTAAAGTCCATAGTCGGGGGAGGAGCAAAGGTCAAAGTGTTTTTTCAGCTGCAATAAAAGAAGATTGTGTAGTGATTGTTTCATTATTTAAGTTTCTTGTGGATTCACCACAAAAGGCATTTTTCTTCCACTACTGCAATACTGCCATACAACACCAAAGTGTCAATGTTTTACAATTAGTCCTACAACAGTTAAACAATGTTGTAGGGCTTTAATACTGATTGAGTGATTCAAATACTTTGATTATAAAAAACTCTCGACACAGTCTTTGCTTCGATGCTTCCTTTAACACGCGGCTCTGTAGTGCTCCGATGTATTAAACGATGTAAACACAAGTAGAACAAGACCTGCAATACAAAAGTATTTAGAAGCAGTGTGTGAATAAAAGGTTTGACAACATTGATCCCACACACACTGATAACACAATAGCAACAGTGATGATGATGCTGACACAGTTTAACATTCAGCCGGAGTCTGTTTATGCGCAAGAGCAAAGAAGTGGAGGCGTTACTGAGACAGTGAGGTCAAGGTGAGTGAAACAGAATGTTTCTAATGTCAAAACAGCAGCGATGTTCCCGTAATCACCATTAAAACCTTTACTTTAGCGTGAGTCCGTCATCAAAGCACCTGATCAACAAACTCCAATGTGAAGAAAAGAAAACTCTGCAGCTGCTCCATCCACCGCTATTTGTTTTAAACAGAGAAAAAAATCTGCAGTAAACCTCCAGAAGTACTATTAAAATATGCAGATGATCTGTTAACTGAGTCTGAGACCAGACTGGTTAAATCATACAGCTTGCTGAAGGCTGACGGTAGCAGTCTTATTGTACATGGAAGTGGTATTTGCAGCAAACAGGGGCTAAACCGTATTAACTTGAAGACTCTTGTAACAGTTTTCACACTGAAAGTGAAATCATATCAGATAATGTGCTAATTAAACTGCATTAATATTTAAAAATATAGGAATAAAAATTTTTTAAAGACCTAATAAAAATATAAATGGGCATTTAAACACTGATCCACTGACCTGAGAGCTATTAGGTTGGACACTGAAATATTATTAATATTAATTATTAACATCTAGACCATCGTATCATCTGTTTTGTGCCGTAGTTTAGATTACACATATATCTTGTTTTGTTTTATTGGACCTTTGACTAAACTTTAAACTATTTATACATTTTTTAATTTAAGATAAAGCTTTCTTAAAATACATTTTATATAAATACACTCACACACACACACACACAAACACACATATAATTTACATATAATTTACAAATACAATTTTTTTGACAGATCTTGTATCTTATATGCAATAAACTTTATAATTTCTAAAATAGAAGCTTACTCAATTACTAAAATAATCGGTAGCTGAAGCCCTACAATATTATTTTACTGTCATCTGATGTCAGTGCATAACACATAATGCACTGTAAATACATCCATCAATACTCAGAATTCTGCTCCCTGGACGGAGTTAAATTAATTCAAGAGATAGGCAGTTTATTTAAGGATGGAAAAATGTATCACCTCCTAATATCTGGTGCATTACATTATTAAAGGTAAACAGAACCCTATAAACATCAGGTTTGAGCTTCCCTTTTTGGTTTGTAGAAATAAATGCACATCCTGTAATGAGGTATAATAGAGAGCAGTGCATTGTGATCACTTACTTTGTATGTTAATGAAGGATATGTTACTGTGAGGAGACTGGTATTGTCCTCCTTTATGCTGTGACATGTAAAAACATGTCACTTCCACCTCAGCAGGTGAACTCTGCTGTGCCAAAGAGAGGAGCTCAGTTCCTGTAAGCGTCTGCTGACAGGAGATGGACGTAGATTTTCTTCCTCTCATAAAGTACAGAAAACACTGAGTCACAGAAACAGATGATGGAGTCTGACATTTCACTGTGACTGAGTCTGTTTCTGTGATCATCATTAGATTCATTGTCAGTTCAGGTCGAGGAGCTAAAAAATGTAAAGATTTCTTAAGTTAATTAAAGAAGTGTTTCGTTTATTTGAAAATAAAACCTAATAAGAGAAATATATGTATGTTATGCACATTTACATTTTCCTCACACCAAACAACCGACAAGTTGAGAGAAGTTGTTTTTTCTACTGATACTGTAGCCAGACATCCTCATATTAGTTAACTGCATTAGTATTGACTCACTTTGTATAATGGCTGTAATTTCTGACATGTTACTCAGTGGAAATTTTGTTTTAAATTGACACTTAAATTCAAACAAATTGCAGTTTATTTAAGAATGTAACATCAGTTACATGTAAATGAAAAACTTTATAAAAATCAGTTTTTAGTTTCATTCTTTGGTTTATAAAAGCTAAAACTTTATGCACATACTGTACAGAGGTATACTGTAGAGCAGCATGTTACGGTCACTTACTTTGTATGCTGATGGAGGACGTGTTACTATGCAGAGACTTATGTGGTCCTCCTTTATGTGCTAATGTGTAAAAACATGTCACTTCCACATCAACAGGTAAACTCTGCTCTGCCATAGAGAGGAGCTCAGTTGCTGTCAGTGTCTGCTGACAGGAGATGGACGTAGATTTTCTTCCTTCCGTAAAGTACAAAAAACACTGAGTCACAGAAACAGATGATGGAGTCTGACATTTCACTGTGACTGAGTCTGTCTCTGTGATCATAGTTGGATTCACTGTCAGTTCAGGCCGAGGAGCTAAAAAAGGTAAAGATTATTTTTAGTTAAATAAGCAAATGTTTCATTTACTTAAAAATAAAATATATTAATAGAAACTGATCTGAGAGTTTTACTTTTTAAAATGATCAAGTTTAATACACATTTCACACAATTTCTTCCCACAACCCTTAAGTTGAGAGCAGCTTTGTTTTTTGTACTGATACTGTAGACAAACATCCTCACATTAGTGCACTTCAGCAGAATTTACTCACGTTGTATGTTGATGGGTGACATGTTGCTCTCTGGAGATTTCTGTATATAAAAGTAATAACAGGTCACTTCAGCTGTAAGAGGTGAACTTTGACGTGTCCATGACAGAAATTCAGACCCTGTCAGAGTCTGCAGACAAGGAGCTGCTTTATCAGGTTTATGTCCTGAAATGATGAAATAACACTGAGACACAGGAACAGATGATGGAGTCTGACAGTTCACTGTGACTGAGTCTGTCTCTGTGATCATCTGTGGATTCACTGTCAGTTCAGGCCGAGGATCTAAAAAGTGTAAACATTTGTTGAGTTAAATAAGCAAATGTTTATTTTATTTAAAATAAAATCTAATAATAGAAACTGTTCTGAGAGGTTTTTTCCTGATGCACATGACAATTTTCCTCTTGACTCACAGTGTGATCACTTACTTTGTATGCTGATGGAATATCTGTTACTGTGAGGAGACTGGTATTGTCCTCCTTTATGCTCTGAGCTGTAAAAACATGTCACATCCACCTCAGCAGGTGAACTCTGCTGTGCCAAAGAGAGGAGCTCAGTTGCTGTCAGTGTCTGCAGACAGGAGATGGACGTAGATTTTCTTCCTCTCATAAAGTACAAAAAACACTGAGACACAGAAACAGATGATGGAGTCTGACAGTTCACTGTGACTGAGTCTGTTTCTGTGATCTTCTGTGGATTCACTGTCAGTTCAGGTCGAGGAGCTAAAAATGTAAAAATTTGTTGAGTTAAAAGAGAAAACATTACATTTATTTGAAAAAAAGCAAAAAACCTACTCTGAAAGTTTTAATCTGATGCACATTTAAACCTCATATTACTGCGTTCGTTGCAGTAGCATTTACTCACTTTGTATTGTGATTGGTGACATGTTACTCACTGGAGATTTATATATAAAAATGTAATAACAGGTCATTTCAACTGTAACAGGTGAACTTTGACGTGTCCATGACAGAAATTCAGACCCTGTCAGAGTCTGCAGACAAGGAGCTGTTCTGGCAATTTCATTCCCTGCAATGATGAAATAACACTGAGACACAGAAACAGATGATGGAGTCTGACAGTTCACTGTGACTGAGTCTGTCTCTGTGATCATCTGTGGATTCACTGTCAGTTTAGGTGGACGGAGATCTGAAAAATTCAGGTACATGTTAGATTAATTAAGCACATTCGCATCTATATTATATATTTTATATTGTAGATTTATAATAATTACATTTAGATTCATAATTATTGCAAGTACTCAGATAATAACTAATCAACCCCATAATTACAATTGAAACATATTATAAACTGTTCATGTACTTTTGTCACTCACTCTTTATCGTGACAGTGGATGGCTGGCTTTCAGGAGATGTATGTTTAAAAGTATCAATTTGTACAGTGTAAGAACATCTCACTTCAACCTCAGCAGGTAAACTCTTATGTGTGATCTTCAGTAGCTCAGTCGCTGTCAGTGTCTGCACACAGGAGGAACCTTTGGACAGTTTTTGGCTTGCAGTGTAGAAATCACACTGAGACACAGAAACATATGATGGAGTCTGACAGCTCAGTGTGACTGAGTCTGTCTCTGTGATCAGAGGTGGATTCACACTCAGTACAGGTGGAACACTGGCTGAAATTACATTTACACAGATGTTATGTTAAATATTTTATATATGCACAAAAGGTATTCACGATGAGCAAAGCTGAGTTACTGTAGAGAAGCTCCGGAGACAAAACAGTAAAATTAATACAGTGATAAACACATGAAAATAAGACTGACCTCGTGCTTTGATTTCATGACAGGAATCTGAAGAAGGAAAGAAGAAAATACAAAATAAAATCAACAATAAAAAGATTCAAAATGTAAACTTGTGTTAGAGGTAAACATGCTAACACCTAACAGTAATAATAGGTGAGACTATATTTAGTAATAGGTGACATGAACAATGAATCATAAGAAGTTTAACTTACACATGAGAACGACTAGCAGCAGGAGATCAGCCATGATTAAAAGAACAATGTGAATGTGCAGAACAGACTACAACAGTCTGTCTGACTGCTCTGACTCTCACCTACATTAAATGTTAACTTTAGAACTTGTTTTCAGGAAAACCACAGTTTTCAAAGTGTCACACTAACTGGCCACAGTAAGACACACCTCACATACTGAGAACCTGCAATGATAGACTTTTTAAACCCTCACACATATAACTAGAATATATTTAGTCAACCTTTTTGTAGGCACATAACAGTTAAAGTGTCTGTTGATGACTTTTGTTGCTTTGCTTTTGTGTTTCTTATACATGCTTATTTCTACCATGGCAGAACGATTAGTGAATACATGCTTTATCATGTATGTCAAAACAAAAGTAATTTGCTTTTTAGTAAATGGATTATTAATGAAATTTTGAGATGTTGGTAAAAATGGTTATAGAAATCTTTAGACACAGATGGGGATGCCATTTCCACCTGATTATCAGTATAGTTTTTGTGTTTGTTCACCAGCCATTACAAAACTTCCTTTCAAGTAAAAATGCATTTTAGCATACAGTATAGCTACAACTAGAGTTCATATAAACTATACAGCAGGGGTCTCATTACTATAAACCATGAATGCCTATGCCATATTTTTTCTTCTAAGGCATAGCAACAACCTCAATACATGAGAATAAATGGACAAACAGAATTATAAATAACTTGTCTAAAATGAGACCATATAAAGTAAAAGAGGTTTGACTTCGAGGACAGACGTATCTCCACCTAACTGCTGTTCAAATCTCCTCATTGTGATGTTCAACCAATCAGAAGAAAGTCTGTTTTAAAGGAAGCTAGCACAGGCTGTGGGTGAAGCAAGGCTTTTGTAGAGGACAAGACAAGACAAGACCATATACACAAATAGGCGAGTGAACATGGGTAAAAGCAAACTAAAGTGAAACTAATGAGAGCAGAGAAGCTAATTCCAGACAAAAGCTGGAAATCAAATGAAAGCAAGGAGTATGAGAAAACTAACCTTCCAAATAAAACAGGAAAAAGACAAAAGATAAACAACAATGCACACTATTTCATTTTCTTTGTCTTTTTCCTAAATGCTGGATACTTTTTTGTAATCAAAACTCAGAGAAACACAGAGACCAAATAGACCTGCTGTAGCACACTTTTTGAAACCCTCAACCCATATAATGATGATATTGTTAAGTTAAATGGAAATCTGGACACAAGCACAGAGGTGATCTTAACAGGGAGGAATTTATTCAATAGGCGAGCAACAGTCTTTTCCTCAGAAATATGTTGGTGGAAGCTAAATTATGTATTATAAATGAGCTGTTCTCTCTTTCATGTGTTTCCAGACAAAATCAAAAGTAATTTTGAATTAATTGTCTCTAAAGACCTGCTAAAATGTTAATTTAACACTCTTTTGAGTGTTAAATGAACGTTTTTGACAGTGCTATATTTCTAACAGTAACCTAGTCAGTGTTAAAGATTAACAATGGCTAACATTAGCAGTGTTGATTCTCTAACACTGTAAAGTTACTAGCATGTTTAGTTATTTTCCAGTGTTAGAAAATCAGCACTGCTCAGTGTTAGTCATTGTTAATCTTTGTTACGTTCCCCTAAAAGGGTCCAGGCGATTAGGGAAAGTAACAAAAGGTGTCTGGGTCAGAAAAAGGAGACAGGGAGGCAAAAGGGGTTAAATTAAAGAGTTTTATTAAAGTTTCTATTAAGAACTGAACTAAAAGAGACAGACAAGCTGTTATCACCATTTAAAGAAACAAAACAAAACTCAAGCTTACTTTTACTTACTTTTCAGTAAACTGAAAAGTAAGTTGCTCGCCTATTTCAGTAAACTAAAAAGTAAGTAAAGAGAATTAGTTGCCAAACACACTCCTCTCCACCAAGTAGGAGCAGAACACACACAGCTCACTAGCTGCAAATCAACAAAGATCTGGCCCTAGAGCTGCTCTTCTTCTTCTTCTTCTTCATCTTCCATTTTAACGGCAGCTTGCACTTCCATAGAAGTTGCATTACTGCCACCCTCTTGTGTTACTTAGACTGCATCTAGCTCTTTAAATCCTCTTAAATAATCCCATACTTCTCAGAAACCAAAGAACCACTTCTATCCTTTCATGACATCCTAGCCATTCAACCACCTTTTCAAACCTGAGTCCCCCCTCATTCCAGTTTCTACCCTCATCATTCTCCTATAGTTACCATACCTCCTGCAGTTAATAAATACAAGCTCAATTGTTTCCATAACACCACACCAATTACATAGCCCCTTTAAATGTTTCCCCATCCTAAAAAGAGTGCCATTCAGGTAACGATGCCCTGTTCATAACAATCTCCTCCCTCCTATTCAGTCCTCTATTTCTTTTACTTCTACTGTATTTTGTACCCTATACAATTGTCTCCCTCTAGTTTCATTATCCCACACCATTTTCCACAACTTCTTACTTTCACTCCAAACTATACACTTTCCTTCAGATTTAGATAATGGTATCTGTACCTCTGCGTCTACTCTTTTAATAACTTCCTTAGCCATTCCATCTGCTTTTTCTGGCCCTAGAGCTCAGCTTTCTCTGGCCTTTAATACCTTTAATTACTGATGGGAGTCAGCTGTACCAAAGAAAACGGTGGCACCTAAGGCAGGAGGACAGTAGGACACGCCCACACAGGCAACTTCAGGAGAAGGCCCAGCTCAACAGGAGAAGGCCCAGCTCAACAGGAGAAGGCCCAGCTCATCAGGAGAAGGCCCAGCTCATCAGGAGAAGGCCTGCAGCAGCTTTAACATGACAAAAGTAGTACAAATAATAAATAAATGCCTGTTCACAAAACCTTTAAAACAATAAATTTAAGTGATATAAACTGCTAAGTGATAATGATGTGGACCTCTGGGTAGATACATGTCTCTCCTGGGGCTGTACTAATGTTATCATCAAGTCTCTTTCCATAATGTCTCAAAATTGATTTAGGCCTCTAAATATCGAGAAGCATGACAGACTTGGAGAACAAACAGGCCTCATTCTGCTAAAGTTTTAAACGGATTTTAATATTTGAACTGACAAGTCAACGGGCAGCTCATCTCTGTGACACTTACGAGAATAAATCTGTGTATTTTGTAATCAATATGTAATCAATGGAGTTAAAATATTGACTTCTCAGGATCACACAGATTACAGCAAAATGTTAACCAAACCTGCAAAAAACAATGAGCTGCATCTTACTGTAGAAAACATTTTACTTGTAATGAAGGTTTTTAAAACTCAAAAGTGAAAAAGTTTTATTAATATCATTTCGTTTTAAGATATGATAGGACAAGAGTGACAGTCACTTACTTTGTACAGTAATGGAGGTTAGGTTACTGTAGATGAAGAATACCTTGATCAAGTCTGTCCCCAGGAATGAAGGTTGTTAAAGGTGTGGTTCTTATCCCAACCTTTAAATAAAATACAACTGACATATTATTGAGGGGTGGCTGTAGCTCAGGTGGCAGAGCAGGTCAGCCACTAATCAGAAGGTGGTTCGATCCCAGGCTGCCTCCTGGCTGCATGCCAAATATCCTTGGGCAAGATACTAACCCCATGTTTGCCTACTGGTGGTGGTCAGAGGGCCCGGTGGCGAATGTGTGTGTGAATGGGTTAATGACTGAATGTAGTGTAAAGCACTTTGGGGTCCTTAGGGACTGAGTAAAGCGCTCTACAAATGCAGGCCATTTACCATTTACCATTACAGCACAAACGTCTGTTGTTAGGGTGGTGTATCAGTATGTAATAATATGGAAGAGGAGCTGAAAAGTTGAAACATTTAACAGCAGTTAGGATCACATCTGTGTCTGACCAACATACTGAAAGCATGCTTTGCTTTCACACATTAAGATAATATCAGTACTTTGTGGTAAAGCCGCAGACTCACTTTTGATGATGATGGAGGAAGAGTCACTGTACAAAGAGTTTGACCCTCTCGTTTGGGGTGTGTAAGAACAATTCACTCTCCATGTGGTCTGAGACCGGCCATCTCCAGAAGTTTAGTTGCTGTCTGGTGTGTCGGACAGGAGAACTTTTCTTTTAACATATGTGTCTGAAATAGGTATAGAGTGGTTTTACTGCATATTGTAATATTGTTGTCTGCACACACGGAGACTGATATATAAAAAGGTACAAACAGACCAGTTTTACTGTAATAGTTGCACCTTTATGTGCAAACAATAGCTTTTCAGATCATTCAACTTCTGCAGACAAGAAAATCGTTTGGCAAGTTGTTGCCTTGAAGTGCAGAAATAACAATCAGATATAGAAACAGATGGTGGAGTCTCACAGTGCAGTATGACTGAGTCTATCTCTGTGATCACCTGTGGTCTCACTTTCAGTTTAGGTGAAAAAGAGCCTGAAAAAACGGAAGTTAGGTCTTTCTCAGAGTCAGCATAGAGGTGTAAATGATTCAAGTCCATCTATAGACTATAATTGCAGTATATATATATATGAAGTTCATGGCAGTACAGTTACTTACTGTTTATAGCAATAGTAGATGGGTCATAAAGTAGATGGGACATAAAAAGAAAAGTATCAAGTTTTGTAACATAAGCACACCAAACTTCAGCTTCAACAGGTAAAATCTTTCTAACCATCTCCAACAACACAGTCCCTGTTAGTGTCTGCACACAGGAGGAGCCTGTAGACACTTGGCTTGCAATGTAGAAATTACACTGACAGAGCTTCACAGCTCAATATGACTGAGGCTGTCACTGTGATCGAGGATTTACTCAGAGTCAGTTTTGGTGGAGGAAAGGCTGCTAACATCACCACATCAGGCAGGTGACCATGAAAGTAAATACTCGGTTTTCTGACTAACTTCGTTTTGATATCATCAACAAAAATCTGCTGGAGAGAGAATTTATTAAAAACGAAATGTTAAAAGATTGCAACTCCCACTAAGTGTAATTCTGTCAGTCTACGTAAAATACTGTAATTACATAAACATTTAATATTTTATAAAAATCAACATTAAATAGGGATTGAGTTAAACATAAAACCAAGTCGAATATAAAGCAATGATAACAAACTGAAGTTAGAGGTGAGGATGGCAAATAGCAAATGTCCAGCCGTGATGAAGCTGAATACTGAGATATAAAAACTACACCTATCTGAGTATAAGGAAACGTGGTCTTGAGACACGATATACTTGCTATCAGGAAACCACAGGCAGCATCAGAAAACATCATATTTAACAGGCTACAGAAATACATATAGGCACTGTTTCCATTGTCTACATGCTGACTTAATTTAATTTTTATGGCCTTGTGTTGTGTTTTGTTATGTTCGAAATTACGTTATCAATGAAATTTTTTTTTATATCTTTTAAAAATAAAACATTTCAGCATTCACCAGTGAAAACTTGCCATAGTCTTTGAGTTTTCTCTTTTGGGTTCTTGGTCAATGCATTGAGTTTGTGTTTTTGTATGGGTGAACATTTTTTTTAATGCTTGACATGTAAATGTTTGTGTTTGTTGAATCTTTTGAATCCTGATTTGATTTTTCTTTTTAAATTCTTGCAGTTGATTTTTAATTTTGTGGAATCATTGATATCGGGTTTTTATATCAGCAACGCTTTTTCTTTTTGGATTAGGTTGCTGTTCTTCTGCAGATATAATAGTAATCATCAGCAATATACATGAGCTTGATTTATAATGAACTTACATAACTGAAACCAGTGGAGACAATAAACATACTGGACATTCATCCCATATACATGATATAAAACAAAAAGCATTCATTTTGTTTTCTTTGTTCTTTTTCAACAACCAGGCCACAACCAGGCTCCACCATCAGCCAGCAGGCCCAGTCGGCAGGACCAGCCACCAGGCCAGGACCAGGTTTCCACCTTAGCTTCCAGGCAGAGCAACCCCATATGGAAAAGCAATAGTAAAAACTTATAAAAGACTTGCATAAGATGTGACTTCATATAACGAGTCATATAAGGCTTATATGATTTACTCATAAAAGTGGCCACTTTCTCATTACTTTCATATATTTTTTTAGTAAGTATCCAAAACATACAAGTTTCATTTATATAATTTTTAAAGGGATCTTATATCTGTTTTCACTCTTGTATGCTTTTCATACAAGTTTTACACAAGACAGATATCATCATCCCATCATCATCATGATGTGACTGGGAAGGACCAAAAACCTGAATAGAAGCTGTGTCCCAGCTCAGTAGAGCCGGCAAGAACACCGGACTCCCAGCACTCAGGTTAAACGTGATATATAGGTCACTTGGATAACTTCAAGATTTTATTTTTTGGTTTTTTTCAGTGTTTTATTTGTTCCTGAGTAAATCGGTTTGGCTGAGATAAAGTTTTCACAAAGCTGAATAAACCTCAAACAGAAAATTCAATACTCTAGGAACAACAAGTAGGCCTGCATTGCGAGAGCGAAGTGCTCTAATAGGGTGATATGGCACTATAAGGTCATTAAGATAAGATGGGGACTGATTATTTAAGACCTTGTATGTGAGGAGCAGGATTTTGAATTCAATTCTGGATTTAACAGGGAGCTATTGAAGGGAAGCCAATACAGGAGAAATATGCTCTCTCTTTCTAGTCCCTGTCAGGACTCTTGCTGCAGCATTTTGGATTAACTGAAGGCTTTTCAGGGAGTTGTTAGGAAATCCTGATAATAATGAATTACAGTAGTCCAGCCTAGAAGTAATAAATGCATGAACTAGTTTTTCAGCATCACTCTGAGACAGGATATTTCTAATTTTAGAGACGTTGCGCAAATGGAAGAAAGCAGTCCTACATATTTGTTCAATATGTGCATTGAAGGACATGTCCTGGGTTCCTAACAGTGTTACTGGAGGCCAAGGTAATGCCATCCAGAGTAAGAATCTGGCTAGATACCATATTTCTAAGATTTTAGTAAGCAAGGAGCAGACATCAGAGTTTATTAAACTCCACCAAATCTGAAGGCTCAACCGTCCCATTTCACAGTCTCGCACTTCCGGCCTTCTCGGTCTTCAAAGGACCCGGCCCACATAGACCGCGAAGGCTGGGTCCTCCGAAGGATGCGGCCTAGAAATTGGGACAGAGCTAATAATTGTAGAAAACATGGACAACCTAATAGCTCGCAATGAAGCCAAAACGTCTCTCTCGCCCCCTGGTGTCTGGCTGCAGTACAGGTTATAAACCCCGCCTCCTCTGTTAGTAGATGGGACTGGGGTCAGACTAAAATTCTAATTCTGAAAGAAAGAAAAAAAATTCTCCTCAAAAAATTTTTTCCCAAAGATGCTTTCTTTCATTATCAGTGGTTCTCATCACGTTGATTTGTGTTCAGTGGGTCTCCTTTCTCATATGTTTGATTCTAATAATAATAATAATAATAATAATAATAATAATAATAACGGATTGGATTTATATAGCGCTTTTCAAGGCACCCAAAGCACTTTACAATGCCACTATTCATTCACTCTCGCATTCACACACTGGTGGAGGCAAGCTACGGTTGTAGCCACAGCTGCCCTGGGGCAGACTGACAGAAGCAAGGCTGCCATATCGCGCCATCACCAGTAGGCGGTAGGGTAAAGTGTCTTGCCCAAGGACACAACGACCAGGACCTCAACTGAGGTTCCTGAGTGTGTAAGGATAGAGAAGGATCAGCTTTATTTCAGATTTGAGGGATAAACTTTATATTTCACGGTTTGTGATGATAAATTTCTCTTTCTGATTACATGACCTGCCCTCAGATTTAGGCATCAGCACCACCCGGTGACAACAGACAAATCATCACATATCTTCACTCTTTTTAATAAAGTTAACTGATGAAAACAGTACAAAGGTTAAAGTACTGTTGAAGTACACCGACAGGTTCTTTTGATGGTAGAGATCAAGCGGAGACAAGAACTTCATTTCACACTCTTTATTTTCCAAGCATTTAGGGAATAGATATATCTGGAGACCAAACAGCTAAGTGCTCTCCATGGGCAAGGTCTGGCTAGACATTGCCCATGTATAGGTTCGTGGGAGCTGACCTCTGTGACACAACTCCTAGTACTTCTCACTACCGTCCTCCAGAAAGTGATATTAGGCCCCATTGTGTCAAACTGAGTGATTTATGACCCCCTCGGAAAAATGACCCCAGTAAGTAATAAAAATATGATATTCATAAAATTATGACATTCATCAAATTATGATATTCATCAAATTATGGTAGTTCATAACTCATTAATTTTTTCCAAAAGAAAAAAATATTTGACTATTAAAACATTTTTATATCAAAAAATAGCATTCTTTAATTTTAAGCCATTAAAAAGTTTTTACTTTTTTTATGCTTAAAAATGCGCGCACCCCAAACCTGTGTGTCCATGCGTGCCTGCGCGCGCCAGTGTCTGGGCCCGTGCTCCTGTGTGTGTGTGTGTGTGTGTGTGAAAATGTCTTAAACCAGAGTAAAAGTGCTTAGTTAAACTTGTGCTTTTGTAACGTTCAGTATGGCGGGAGATACAGGTTGCATGCCTCGTTGGAAAACTTTATTTCAATTTATTTGCATTTGTTTAATCCGAACAAGGAGATTTAGAATCAAAGTCCGAGTCGTAAAAAACTTTTGTGATCCCCGAAAAAGCATAAGCGCACCACGGCTCCCAGCAAAAACCTCCTGAAAAACCCTCCGTCTTTCTCCAAAAAACGCACAACAACAAAAAACCCCTAGAATAACTCGATAAGCACTCCCACTCTATTCCCAAAACCCTTAAAAAATCCTTAGTCTTTTTTCTCAAATTCAGCGCACCGCGGCTCCCACCCAAACCTTAGGCAAACAAGCAGGAAACCTCCTGAAAAAACCCTCCGGCTTCTCCCGAACTCACCGCTCCTAAACCCTTAGTCTTTTTTCTTCAAACGATCCCTCTTCCTCACATCCAGCGCACAGCCTAAATTGTGCCTCTTACTCGCGCCGTCTCACATCCAGCACACAGAGAAAAGCGTCTGTCCTACTAAATATATAATACTTAAATATATAACTTGACTACATATAATGTGATAGTAGTAATATACCTGCACTTTTTTTGCTCCCCCTCCCCAGTTCAGTTCAGGGGTCATATGAGTTCACAAGTGTTTAATAGCGTTTTATTTAATGAAACCATTATGTGTTTTAATTAAACTCTTTTTAAAGGATTGTATAGGTCTCAGAGCTCTGTTATTTAGACATAGATGATTTAATTTAACTAGTTTAGGGGTATTTTAACTAGTTTGGAGCATTTTGATTTTTCTTTAGTGCTCTGAAACACACAGAGGCTAATAGTTTCAAACAGTGTGCCACAAATAACAGGTATCCCTTTAGAAATAAACAGTGATACTTCTAAAAACCTTGTATTCCCACACAGCATTTAATTTAACTAGTTTAGGAAGATTTCACTTTTCTAATAGTTTCACAGGCTAATAGTTTTTAAACAGAATACCACAAACAACATGTATCCCTTTAGAAATAAACTGTGATACTTCTAAAAGCACATAGTCACACATAGTCACACTAGCACTGTATCAACCCCCAACGTTCCTTTAATGCATCTAGCCCTATAATTATCTACTAGTCACAAACACACTGCAACAGTAAGACTTGTTGATTACACATACAGTGGGGCAAAAAAGTATTTAGTCAGCCACCGATTGTGCAAGTTCCCCCACTTAAAATGATGACAGAGGTCAGTAATTTGCACCAGAGGTACACTTCAACTGTGAGAGACAGAATGTGAAAAAAAAATCCATGAATCCACATGGTAGGATTTGTAAAGAATTTATTCGTAAATTAGGGTGGAAAATAAGTATTTGGTCACCTCAAACAAGGAAAATCTCTGGCTCTCACAGACCTGTAACGTCTTCTGTAAGAAGCTTTTCTGTCCCCCACTCGTTACCTGTATGAATGGCACCTGTTTGAACTCATCATCTGTATAAAAGACACCTGTCCACAGCCTCAAACAGTCAGACTCCAAACTCCGCCATGGCCAAGACCAAAGAGCTTTCGAAGGACACCAGGAAAAGTATTGTAGACCTGCACCAGACTGGGAAGAGTGAATCTACAATAGGCAAGCAGCTTGGTGTGAAAAAATCAACTGTGGGAGCAATCATCAGAAAATGGAAGACATACAAGACCACTGATAATCTCCCTCGATCTGGGGCTCCACGCAAGATCTCATCCCGTGGGGTCAAAATGATCATGAGAACGGTGAGCAAAGATCCTAGAACCACACGGGGGGACCTGGTGAATGACCTGCAGAGAGCTGGGACCAAAGTAACAAAGGTCACCATCAGTAACACACTACAACGGCAGGGAATCAAATCCCGCAGTGCCAGACGTGTTCCGCTGCTGAAGCCAGTGCATGTCCAGGCCCGTCTGAAGTTTGCCAGAGAGCACATGGATGATACAGCAGAGGATTGGGAGAATGTCATGTGGTCAGATGAAACCAAAGTAGAACTTTTTGGTATAAACTCAACTCGTCGTGTTTGGAGGAAGAAGAATACTGAGTTGCATCCCAAGAACACCATACCTACTGTGAAGCATGGGGGTGGAAACATCATGCTATGGGGCTGTTTTTCTGCCAAGGGGACAGGACGACTGATCCGTGATAAGGACAGAATGAACACATCCTAGGGACCTCTATAGTTTCACCACATTTTCTTACACCCCACACCTTTATCTCTACAGGCAGACAATTACACTTCCTACTGACTAACCGAACCACCTTGGTCAGAGGGGCCGATGGCGCGATATGGCAGCCTCGCTTCTGTCAGTCTGCCCCAGGGCAGCTGTGGCTACAACCGTAGCTTGCCTCCACCAGTGTGTGAATGTGAGAGTGAATGAATAGTGGCATTGTAAAGCGCTTTGGGTGCCTTGAAAAGCGCTATATAAATCCAATCCATTATTATTATTATTATTATCCTACTCTTTTAATCTTATCTCATGTCAGAGGGATCAACTGAAACTAGCCCCACCTATATAAAAACACTCTAACCAGACACCCTGTATTTTTCCTCACTACTTCATATTGGCACTAGCAAGCACAGCACTTTGTTCATCAGCACGGTCAACAAAACTAACAGTGTTCTTTTTTTAACATGGACTTCATATCTGGTAAGTAAAACAAAACTATTATTGTATTTTTAAATTTATACCGCAGTATATCATAGTATGTTCAATCTGTTTTCTTTTCTAAAACAAAAGCCTGATTTTTAGGAGCTCGGCACAACGGGACAGCATACATTTCACATACACAAGGTTCGTGTTTCTTCTTCTTCTTCTTTTTTTTAAAAAAACAGTCACCCGCTCACACAAAACAGTTTCTGTCTCGTTGTTTAGAACCAATCATACCTGTTTTCTCATATAGTAACATTTAAAATGTATATTTCTCTCTCTTTCTACAGGATCACAGGCCTATATAGGTCAAACTACACCTCTAAAAAACACAAGGTAAATACAGTGTTACACATGTTTTAAATATAAGTCTGTTTTGTTTAAACCGTGTATTAACTGTGCTTATACCCCCGGCACAGGGTCAATAAGTTGACCACAAAAACCCACAGAAGCAGATGCAATAAGACCAAGCCTTACGTTAGGTATGTATACAAGTCTCTGTATACATGACAACCAATTTAAAGGGGAAAAAAAGGTTTAAATATTTACAAATGTTCTAATACATCAGATCTGAGACAGAGTACCCAGCGTGTCAAGAACCGGGGCCATCTGGAATAACACAGAACAAAGTGTGAGTATAGTCATAAATAAATCAAAAGAGCCAAACATATCCTGTTTTTGAAATGATACACTATATATATATATATATATATATATATATATATACACAGGGAGTGCAGAATTATTAGGCAAGTTGTATTTTTGAGGAATAATTTTATTATTGAACAACAACCATGTTCTCAATGAACCCAAAAAACTCATTAATATCAAAGCTGAATGTTTTTGGAAGTAGTTTTTCGTTTGTTTTTAGTTTTAGCTATTTTAGGGGGATATCTGTGTGTGCAGGTGACTATTACTGTGCATAATTATTAGGCAACTTAACAAAAAACAAATATATACCCATTTCAATTATTTATTTTTACCAGTGAAACCAATATAACATCTCCACATTCACAAATATACATTTCTGACATTAAAAAACAAAACAAAAACAAATCAGCGACCAATATAGCCACCTTTCTTTGCAAGGACACTCAAAAGCCTGCCATCCATGGATTCTGTCAGTGTTTTGATCTGTTCACCATCAACGTTGCGTGCAGCAGCAACCACAGCCTCCCAGACACTGTTCAGAGAGGTGCACTGTTTTCCCTCCTTGTAAATCTCACATTTGATGATGGACCACAGGTTCTCAATGGGGTTCAGATCAGGTGAACAAGGAGGCCATGTCATTAGTTTTTCTTCTTTTATACCCTTTCTTGCCAGCCACGCTGTGGAGTACTTGGACGCGTGTGATGGAGCATTGTCCTGCATGAAAATCATGTTTTTCTTGAAGGATGCAGACTTCTTCCTGTACCACTGCTTGAAGAAGGTGTCTTCCAGAAACTGGCAGTAGGACTGGGAGTTGAGCTTGACTCCATCCTCAACCCGAAAAGGCCCCACAAGCTCATCTTTGATGATACCAGCCCAAACCAGTACTCCACCTCCACCTTGCTGGCGTCTGAGTCGGACTGGAGCTCTCTGCCCTTTACCAATCCAGCCACGGGCCCATCCATCTGGCCCATCAAGACTCACTCTCATTTCATCAGTCCATAAAACCTTAGAAAAACCAGTCTTGAGATATTTCTTGGCCCAGTCTTGACGTTTCAGCTTGTGTGTCTTGTTCAGTGGTGGTCGTCTTTCAGCCTTTCTTACCATGTCTCTGAGTATTGCACACCTTGTGCTTTTGGGCACTCCAGTGATGTTGCAGCTCTGAAATATGGCCAAACTGGTGGCAAGTGGCATCTTGGCAGCTGCACGCTTGACTTTTCTCAGTTCATGGGCAGTTATTTTGCGCCTTGGTTTTTCCACACGCTTCTTGCGACCCTGTTGACTATTTTGAATGAAACGCTTGATTGTTTGATGATCACGCTTCAGAAGCTTTGCAATTTTGAGACTGCTGCATCCCTCTGCAAGATATCTCACTATTTTTGACTTTTCTGAGCCTGTCAAGTCCTTCTTTTGACCCATTTTGCCAAAGGAAAGGACGTTGCCTAATAATTATGCACACCTGATATAGGGTGTTGATGTCATTAGACCACACCCCTTCTCATTACAGAGATGCACATCACCTAATATGCTTCATTGGTAGTAGGCTTTCGAGCCTGTACAGCTTGGAGTAAGACAACATGCATGAAGAGGATGATGTGGACAAAATACTCATTTGCCTAATAATTCTGCACTCCCTGCAGAACTAATAAATGACAGCATTTTTATAATTTATAAATGATGGATTAACTATTTCAGAATAAAGTATTACATCAAGAACTAATACATTGTTTAGGAACTGTTTCCAAAGTCTATCTATGTTAATGATTTAAGTGTTTAGATTCACATTTACACATATGTGTGCGTTAATAGAAGTTTTCTAAACATGAGTATTTATTTTATGATGTCATTTATGGTTAATTCAAGCAGTTACTTGTTGTTAGTTCAGTGTTTTGTGTGACCTCATTGCGACATAAAAAAAACACAATAATTGCTAAATTAAATTTGTAGTTCTAAATATATAAGTGAGTGTTTTTTACTCACTTATGTCCTTCCACAATGTTATTTCTCTCCCCTACAATGTCTGTTACAATTATATAAGCATGACCAATTATGCAAATTAGGCGATGATGCCATTTAGCAACTTCTAGCAACTTTTAGAACAGCCAATAGTGATTTTCCTTAGTGAGGAGTTGGCACCACTGCCTCAGGATAAGGAGGTTTGGTGTGAATCAGGTTCATGGGTGGCTTGGCATCTCCTTCATTGTGGAGAATCCCAAAGAAAAAATTTCAATGGAGTCTCAAAAGTTTTATCATCTCACAGGCTCACCTGTTCTTAATGTTCTTTTGTATGTAATTTCATGTACATTTCAGTTATTATTCAAATGTAGTCTTTATAAGGGTGGAGAAACCTGAGACTAAAGAAGTCACTTGGATGATTAACGAAACTTTTCTCCCACTGAAAGCGTTACGTCCAGATAAACAGAATCAACTTTTGGGGTTTTAAAGGATGAATTAAGTGTTTATTATCATTACATGACAAATTTAGATCCAAAATTCATGTTACTTTTTCGCAACATGCTTGGCGTGTAATGGCCTTTATATTAACATGAGAAAAAAGTAACCTGGCATCCAAAGCTCAAAAAAGTGATTATTAATTTTTAAAATTTCCAAGTCATTAAACCTTTAAAACAACCCAAAAGAGCAGTAAATGGAATGTGAAGTCAAGTTCACCCATCAATATTGAAATATAGAGTCTGCCATACCAACGCATCAACAGAGAACACAGCTATAAGGCTATTTAGCGCTAGCTTAACACAGCTAAACTCCCCAAGAAGGGTTTCAATGTAATTATTCCTTACATAAATGTTCCTGAATCTCCTCTTTGAGTGTGTACAACTCATGTCTCATGCTATATTTATCCCCATCCAGCACCATTTGTTAAAACCGAATGGACAGCGGCACTCTCTTTTACTTTGTTTCCATGTTATATTCATTTGTATAAATGTCATGCTAAGGAGGCGTAGTGCTTTATAACAGATGAAGTATTCATTAATATCATACTAATGCTTAATATTATGTAGTTTGAAGTATTATTTTGCTATCATGTTTTTTATAATAGATTTATAACATCTACATCAAAATCTCCATAATTCACAGACTTTGAGTGTTTTTGAAGAGACTTGCTATTATATTGGCCTGAGTACATTATTAGTGAACTTTTGCTGGTGCATAGCTATTGAAACCTGTTAGACAAAGATCCCAAAAGTGTAATGGCTGTAGTTTTATATAGAAATGCAAGGGTGGTATTATTTTTAAACTCAGTGGCATCACATCAGAGCAAGCAAGGCAAGCACTGCTTGTCTAACAAAACAGAAAACAGACATCAATTTAAACAACCAACAGCTCGACTTTTATCTTAAAAAGCTTTCTGTGATAAATCTTCTCTTAAGCATGTTTGCATCCATCCACATCACTGCCATCTTGTGGCCTAAGACGGCTATTCTCACTGGAAGTTGAATTTATGCAGCTTGACAACAGAGCCAATTAAATCTGTATGAGGGTAGGCGTTCTCGTGAGCTGACACTTTTAAAGCTGAGGCCTTTAGCTTTCAGCAGGTTGTTTGTGCATCCACAATGTAGATAAACCTCAGGTTTTAGATGGGACTGGCTTGTTATAGAGCGTGCTAGATTTTTATTTTGTTTGTTGTTTAATGTACGTAATTTATCGTTGTTGTTGTTGTTGCTTTTGTTGTTTTTAAATCAGGATTTAGGTATGTTTCTGAGCTGAGGTTCCACTCTCGTTCTCACTGCACAAACACTACAAACATATAATTTATAGATAATGATCCTTTACTGTAGATTGAACAGTTTATAAGCGTTCTTAAATGTCAGATCTTGAATATCTGCAGCACTAACACTGAACCATATAACTTTTTTCTACAGAATAAATATTTACATTTTTGATACTTTTCTAAAATTTGCCAGTAATACAATTTGTGTGTAGTAATTTTTTTTTCATAGTAAGTTTCTTTTATTCTAACAAATTCTGTCACATCTAAAACAACTAACATAATTTTCAGCTAGTAGTAAAAAGTTTGATAACTATAGCAATAATACAATTTGCAAATCCACAGGAGAAAGGAGAAGATGTCCAGGAAGCAAGCAAGATCCTGTCAGAGCAATATTGTTTTAATCTGAACCAGCTTGTCTTGTTAAAGAGCAAAGGAAGCTTTATTTTATTTTATGCAGGGGTTAGAGGGGTATAGTCGCTGCTTACCTTTCTGTAAAAGTCACAGCACACCACTGTTTATACCACTTAACAGGAGTATAACTACTGTAAGCATTTTTACTAAAATGTCAAAGTTTTCCTCAATTGAACTTTTCACAGTCGCTCTAATTAACTGACATGTTATCTCACATGATGTCCTTCAGGGCTTATTTTAGGTTCATTAATACATGTTGCCAGTACTCACAGATCTTTACAAAATGAACAGACTTGATTATGTGTGAGTGGACCTGGCTGTTGCCCTCTCACATGTATTTACTGTTAGTTTTCCCCTCACCATGTCTAAATGTATTGTCATATCTCCATGCTAAAAGTTCTATTTTTTCTCTTTAATCTGTGATTGAGTGTAGTTTCCTTGTTTGTTCATCAACTATTCCAAAGGGAGGTTAAATACAATTTGGTATATACATATGTGTGTGGCAGAGTTCATGCTATTTCAGCAGCAGCTACATGGCCCTCATGCATTAAGATCTATGCTATTTTTTTCTTGCCAACCATAGCAAAGGTGTCAACACATTACAACAGACTGACAAGCAGCATAGCTAAGAAGAGATTGTATTACTCAGAAACTCACAGAACTTTGAACTGCCGTTCGTCATTGTAATGCTCAACCAATTAGAAGAAAGTGTGTCTAAAAAGAGGATACTAAAACAGGTTGTGGCTGAACTCAGGGGTTTTACTGAGACCTATTATAAATAATGTCCAACAATAAAAAGATTAAACAGAGCATGAAGTTCTATATATGTTTTATTCTATGTGTATGTTTTCTGTGTGCATTTGTTACAGATAACTAGAGACAGGGCCCAAATGCAGGAGACCTCTGTTTCATCTAAAACCACAGAAACACAGAATCTAAAAGCTGGGGAAAAAACAAACCTGGAATCCAAAAAAGAAGAGGCACAAGGTGGACCTTCAAAAAGCAAATAGACATTCTGATATCTGATAACAGGAAGACTATATACAACATAATATACTCATAGAGCAGACAGACTGAACAGACCGGCGTGAGAACAGTCAAGCTGAGGTGAATCTTATAAGGACAGAACAAACAATACGTTTTTTCTGTAGGAAGTAGGAATTAAAACCAAAGAGAGGCAAACGAGGACGCCAGCAAAGTAAAATACAAATAATACAAATGTATAAATAACATTAAACATGAAGTAAAAATGGAAACAAGAAATGGCAGAAATAAAAATACCATGAAACACAAAGAGGCACAATAATAAATTTGACCTTGTTTAACCTTGAAAAAGAGGTCAGAGGTCAACTAAGGTGACAGTTAGAATCCCCACATCATTCCCCTATATGCTGTCAGTACAACATTGTACTTTAAGAAATATAGTTTTAAATAGCGCTATAGAACATTGATATCGCTTTGAACCATGGTCAAATCTGATGTGATATTTTTCATCTTTTACCCATACACACAGCACGTGTTTGAATCATAATTTCTAAGTTATAATTTCTAAGCCTTCTGTCAGTTTTTGACCAATAAATCATTAAGGTGACCATGAAGATCTTGGTGGGTGTAAGCCAAATTTTAATGGATTTTTAAAATGACCCCACTCTATACCCCTATAAAGTTTTATTAGAAACTTAGATAGAAACACTTTTTTTTTTTAAAAAACCACAACAGTAGCTTTCTGACACCAAAAGAGAGGTGCTGTTAGGATTTTATTTCCTCACTTCAAAAAGAAAAAAGCTCAAGAGAAAAGCTCAACCTTAAAAAGAATGAATGCACTCGGTAGCTTAACAACTCTCCTAGAAAACCACAGAAGTTCACAAACGTACATGATGACAAAATCATTTTAGTATAAATGCAAAGTATAGAAATAGAGGCTAGCTACAGTATTAGAATGCAGAGTTGTTCTCCCACTTGTGTGGTCTGCATATGTTTAGGTTTTATGTAAGGTGTTAATTTTTTAAAGAAAGATTTCATAATCTACTGCCTACGTATCTGTTCAAGCAAACAAATCCAACTTTTTATTCATGGTATGCTTTTAGAGAACATGAATAAAATAAATTTGTGCAGTCCAAAGGCATGTGCTTAGTGGGGATAGGTTAACTGGAAACTCTAAATTGCTCATAGTTGTGAATGTGAGCACGAATGGTTGTCTGTGTCTATGTGCTAGCTCTGTGACAGACTGGCCACCTGTCCAGGGTGTACCCCGCCTCTTTCCCTAAGACAGCTGGGACAGGCTCCAGGATAAGCGGAAGCAAATAGATGGATGGATGGACATCACAAAAATGACCAGAAATACAATGTGGATTTTAAAATGGTTTTATTGTGATTGTTCTTGTTTTAAAGCCAGCAATATTTAAGAAAAAAACTCCCTAATTTAAAATTTGTTTTGTTCGTTTGTTTGTGTGTGTGTGTGTGTGTGTGTGAGTGTGTGCGTGCGTGCGTGCGTGCGTGCGTGAGTGTGAACGTGCACGTGTGCTTTTGTGTATCTGTGTCCAGAGGAACAAAGCATGTCCTAACATCTGAAAAATACTAAATCAAGACTGAAAAGTGCGTTGTGTTGTGCTGTGCATTATAAGTGATGCATGTTGCAATAAAAGAATAACAAGATAATGAAGCAATCTCCAACCAGTGACAACAACAACGATCAATCGTCTAGTCAACTAGTCACGCGCATCCCTAATTGTAAGCTGTATGCCTGAACTTTATGTTATCTTATTAGTGGACTTACTTTATTATTTTGAGTATTTGCTCAATCTTGTTAAATAAAATCTGCAACTGAGAAAGAAATTAACCTCATCGCCATTTTCCTTAGTCTTGCCAATTAATAATCACAATTTTTGAATAACAATTTGGAGACAGAAAGGATGAGAACTGTGTGTGGATACACAGGAAGCAAGGGGACAGAGCACAGGAGAAGCTGTTTGAAGCCAGAGACTAAACTAGTTTTTACCTTGCCTGACTGGTTCTGTCTTTTAACAATAATCTTTTTTTATTGGAAGAAGTATCATTTTATTCATTACATGTATGTGGAGTTTTAAATGGACACACATGCAGAAGTTTCAGTAAGCTGCAGCACCAGCAGAGGGAGGTGTTTTATTTCAAGCCAAAATGAAAATAATCACAAGAAAGTGTTTAAAAAGAAATGACTAACATGTTTACATGTAAATGCATATTAGCCACCTAGAGTCGCTTAATTGTTTGTGTTATTGAAGCACCCTCCAGTGTACTTCATACTATACCTTCCCCGTTCACTAGAAACTTCTTTACTATACATACATTATCTTCCCTCCAATATCTGCACGCAGATGCTGCATGCATATCTGGTGGACTGGGTGCATTTCTCATGGTCACTATAGAACTTATTTCCTTCTTACACCAAGGCAGTTTTTGTATTCATGAAGCTGTGCCCTGACCAATGGCTGAAACACGTACTCGTAAACCACCTGGGCAAAACATAGCTTTTCACAACACACGGCTAAGAACATGGACTTTTAGGAGAACTCAAGTTGTTTAATTCATTTAATGGTGATATTTGTAATAGGTCTGCTCCTGAATTTTAGTTTAATTGGTCTATACTAGACATATGCAAGGTCTTGTATGCCAACTAACAACTTGGGCTATTAACCTAGCACATACATTATTATACATGGTCACACATAGTGAAGAAATTCTCTCACATACACATATATTCTTGTTACAACACATCTAGGGGTGGCCAGAACATAACACACAGGAAATCCATCCTCGTCAGACCCCAAGCAGCATGCCACACAACTGATAGCATTTGATAATGATTTATTTACAATAGAATGATTCCTGAGGTTATTTAACACAAAAAGAAGAACTGCCCATATGGAAAAGATATATATAAATCTTATAAAGTTTGTATCTGTCTTGTGTGAAACTTGTATGAAAAGCATATAAGAGTGAAAACAGATATAAGATCCCTTGAAAAATTATATAATGAAACTTGTATGTTTTGGATACTTACTAAAACAATGTATGAAAGTAATGAGAAAGTGGCCACTTTCATGAGTAATCACATATAAGTTTTTACTATTTCTTTTCCATATGGGTGATTACAACTCAGGGTGGACCTAATGCCAAAACAAAAAAGGGAGACTACTTCAGGATTGAACAAACTTACCTACTGAATAGAATTAAACCAAAAGACAAAAACTTACCTCCCTAAGTAAGAAAAACTGGAGAAAACTATAAAGAAACAAAAAGGCAATCTACCCCTACATACTCTAGTATAAAGCAACAGCAACGAGCAAGTAACAAAAGGGTCCACTAGTTAGGGTGCGCCGAGGATAAATCCACTGGTCTACATCCACCAATGACAGAAAGGCACCTGCACACTTAGATTTGCACTCAAGATTACGATGGCAGTCATAACATTCTTCATTCTTAATGTTGTATAGGAATGAATGCTGCCAATCTTTGCTATGCAAAATTGTTCAACATCACTGGCTATTGAGGTTCAACTGCGATTGTAATTATCATTAACTGGTTTCAAATCAATAGTGTATTTTATGAGACTCATTAAACTAATAACTTAATCAAAAGATTAGAGTTCTCACTGATTTTAGTGATTTTAGTTCTTAGAATGCCCAAATTAATGGTTAATCAGTTAAGATCAGCTTAATTCCTTTATTGGTTTTCCTTCTTTTAAATCTAGAGCCCATTCTTAGCAACACTACTTTTTCTGGACCTGACAGACTATAGTAGTGATACAAAACCTCCCAGGTCTGCCTTAAATTAATCCCCTACTAGGCTTTTCTGGCTTAACTCAACGATGTAGCTGTACCATGAAGTGTGTTGATTCCTGTACACAAGAGTTGATATAAACAAGTGATACTAAACTGTATAAATATATAAATGAAAGGAAATTAGGAACAATACAAGGCTGGAGGGTGGGTGGGAAAGTCCACATAATGAGTTTTCTAATTTTTGATTTTGCTGATTTATTTGTTTTTTATTTATATATATATTTTGCCTCACTTACTGTCTTACTCCAATCCTACCTATTCTTTTTTGTCGTAATTACCAATATTGTGATTATTTTTTGTGTTTGGTTTTCTGATGCTTGAAATCATCCTTGAATGGCATGGATACAAAAATATACACTTTTGTTTCTGCAGTGACAATAACTTATCATATTTTAATGAGTTGTAGATATTTACTATGTGCCATGAGTATTCTGTAACAGCTTTTGTTATTAAAATAAAAACAAAAATAAATCTTGGGGAAAAAAAGGTTAGAAAAACACAAATGCTGCTTGAATAACACACATTGCACTGTTAATACAAAGCTATGGGCTGACACCAAAATAAAAAAATGTATGTTAATCTTTTGAAAATTGTTGTCTTCAATACAATTTGAAAGCTGAAGTAGAAAAGTTATCCAGGTGAGATTCCTACATAAAAAAAGAAAAACATTTCCTGCCTTACCTATACGGCTTGAGTGTGTAATGGCTATATAGTCTTATCTTTTGTTTTGTTTTTTTCCCAGTTCAGTATTTTTTCATATGCTTCAGTGTGGCTGTAGAGTGCTGTACGCCAGTTCTGTTTTCGTTGTAGGTGTTTCATCTGGCTCCTCGGGGATGGTGGAGTACAAGTGGTATACAGAAGACTAGAAATAAAATAGAGCAAAAAGGTTTTTGCATCTGTATCTTCTCTGTTGTAAATAGTAATCTCTGTAGTCAGTTCAATACTGAGGATGCACTTGTTTCACTTACAGTCTCAGTTTGAGACTCTTTTCTGTTTAGATGATCAGACCCTGCAACAGAACCAGAAGACAGATCCAGAGTTACATTTCTTTCACTTTGTATGTCTATACATGAAAATGTAATGTGTATGAAATAGGAAAAGGTCTGAGGAGTGTTCTATGAAGCAAGGTTATTGACTGAGCAAGGTAATTTGAATCTAAACTCAGAGATTTTAGTGTCACAAAAGTGGATCTCTTTTTACCACCTACATTGCTATGGTAACCTTTGCTAAACACATTACCTGGTCCAGACCAGTCTTTCTTTGAAATTTTGATTTAAAATTGGCTGGAAGTGACATGTTTTCACCAACATAACTGTGGTTATGTTATGCTAACATAGCTGTGTCGCTAGATATCATGTAGCACATCATTATATACCAGCTAGCCCAACTTCAGTTACCCTACAAAAGTCACTGATTGTAAGTGTCACAGAAATGGCTTATGTATAAAGAAGTTTAATAGATGGTTCCAGCAGTTAAAATGTTCTTGCTTGTACGTTTCTGTGGTCAATATTGTAAGGGTGTGTTTATCTTGTCACAAAGAACAAGTTTTGTTACACCACTATTATCGCGAGGTTTGGGCGTGATAGTATAGGCTGTGAGCCCACGTTTAATAATCACGCTAAGGAGTTCAGCGAGCTATCTGCAAAGGCCGGGTTAGTCTACCAGCTGTACAAGGTATTTGTCATTTGCTATAACTGTATTGTAATATTGTGAAAATTTGTAATGTATGGTGTTCTAATTATTTTATGTTTTAATTTAGAATGCACAAGACTGCAAAGCTATTCTTGTAGGACCTCCGAAGTGGCAGGCGGCCACGAGGTAATTTTCGTTGTTAAAGCACAAGTGTTACTTTTGATAGACTGAAGCGCTTAAAGCCTTTGTGTTTTATGTTTGTAGTTTTCACGGCGTTCAATAAATGCAGCGAAGCGCCCATCTTGAAGAAGCCGTGCCTGTGTTGTCATTTCGGAGTTACACTGATGTTTAGTTTTCTGTCTTCATTTATGTTGGAAGTGATAGCAGAGCTGTACCTTTTTAATTTTTTCAGAAATCTCTCTGTCAGAACATGGCATATCACATTTAGGCTAACTTCCTGCTAACTTCTAACTCTGTTAAATTTAATAAATTCTGTTTTCATGGATGCCTGGACATTAAACTTAATTGTTACTTCTGGTAAAGCAGAAACTCTGATCATTTTATCACAGATGAAAGAATTCAGACAGTTTTTAACTCTCAGTGTTTGTTTGACTTTGGGACCTGAAATGAACGGAGTTTTGGATACAGATTACTCCGTGAGGCTCTGGACTACGGTAGCCGTAATGCTCCGATAATCCATCAAATGGTGCAGCTTTGTAGCTTACCAAAGTAGTACTAAAACATTTTTTGACAGATTTTTGAGCGCATACAATCGGTCCGTGGTCAGTAAGTACAACCAGAATTCATACATAAGGCGCACTGTTGATTTTTTTAGAAAATGAAAGGATTTTAAATGCGCCTTATAGTGCAGAAAATACGGTAAATAGAACAAGATACAAAGCATTAAAACATATTAAAAACAAAACAGCCTTAATAAACGTAGAGTAGGTTGGACCTGGAAGCAGGGTTCATAAGTCATCAATCAAAGACCGTATATCCCATCTGCTTTAAATGTTTTAATGCAGTACAGTTGTTATTATTATTACTTGTCACATCCTGTTTATGACAGTTAAAATAAATAACATTCATGTAAGAAGTAAGATTGTCTTGTGTAAACTATATATGGTGTTAAATAGGCCTATACTACTGTATTTTAATGTTAGTCATGAGGGTGGTACTTTAAGAGCCATATATTTTATGAGGTAGAAAACTTTGGGAACAACTGGTGTATTTAGAAGCAAATGTCCACTTGTGGGACAATTAAAGGATTATTCTATTCTATTTAAGCCCTCTGTTTCCCTCCTGCTGAGGGAAACAGAGGAAATACAGCAGCTCACCTTTAGGTGGGTCATCACCAGGGACTAAATTGGTCATATTGAAGGCTTCAGTATCATCTGGAGACATCTTATTTGATAAAAAGAGAGGAAATTGAGAAAAGAAGTAAGAATGACTAGCAATTAAAAACGTGAATTATTATTAGATACAGGGAAATTTATAAAAAAAAAAAAAAAAACAACCTAACAAAATGTAAAAGAAAAAGAAAAGTACCCATCCTCCTCTGTCAGTTTTTCTTGTGCTTGAAAAATCACCTACAACAAAAGGCAAAACTCATAAAAAACTACCACAAGAGAAAAAGCCCCAACAACAACATTGGCTACAACACATAGTTGATGTGACAGTGATGTTACATCAGGGCAAAAAGATAAGCATTAATTGTCATGTGATTGTTAGTTAATAAATATGAAAGTAAAGTGATATCTCTGCTTTCGTCAAACATCTGTCATTAGCTTTTCATGAAGCCACAAAATGGCAGTGTTTTTATCTAATACCTGTTTGGATGGACGCAAACAGGTATGAGAAAAAACACTGCATTTCGTGACAGCAGCTGCCTGTTGACTGTGGAAGCAGAATTCTACTTGAAACTGGACCCACTGAAATCTATATGGGCATAGACATTCTCATGGGTGTGTTAACTGGAGCTTGTTAAGCTGAGAGGCCTGCAGTTTGCAACTGGTTGTTTTGTGTGCAGGACAAGCTAACGCTGACTATGAACAAAGCTCTTGTGCGTTTTAATTCAGCTGATTTTTTTTTTTTAAATATACATAAATTTGTAATTTAGGCGTATTTTCTAACCTTATTAAACACTGTTTTTTTTGTAATTACTGAACAAACTCGACAAACATAATTTTAAAGAATCAATGTATCACTTTAGATTAGACTTGTAGTCAAGACCGCCTAATCCGAGACCAAGACAAGACCAAGTCGAGACGAGCCCAAGACTGAGACAAAAAAAGTCTTTAAACTGCAGGCAGATGCTGCTTCGTTTACGGGCGTCAGGCATATTTATGTGTTTTTGCTGTCGCACAGCCCTCCTCACCGCTGTCTGTCTCACTCACTTACTGAGAGGACAGACGCACGCTCCACTTGAATGTCGCGTCTCTCACCCTCTCTATTTTTCGCATAATGATATTATCCTATATCCTCGCATGTGATTGGCCACAATATGGAGGGATTGGAGCATAGCTGAGCCACTGTGTGAGAGCTGAGCAGCGAAAGGAAATTAAGTGAGGGTAGAAATGACTGAAAGATTATTAGGCTCTGTTTTGAGTTTTGTTAAAAAAAAAAGAATGACTTCATATAGGAAAAAAATAAATATCACATATGCAGGACACCTTAAACTAGTTTTTTTTAATTAAGCAGCAAGGCAGAACAAAGTCGGGGCTGTATCAAGACACAGGGACTAAACCCCAATTCGACCAGACCCAGAACTGATCCAGAATTAAAACAGGACAACAACAGTTCAAAATCAGGACTACTTAGGATTTAACCAAGACAGAACCAGAATCAGAACTAGATGATAGCAGCACTAAAAATCATCATAGACCTGCACTACACTTATTTTTTTAATTCTACCAAAGCATTGTTGTTCGGCTTTTTATTTATCCATTTGTTGATTCACTCGAAGAGCAAGTAACGCAACCAAGTGATCAGTTTGATATCAATCTTTTGTGATACACCGTCATATTTACATTATTTGTACAGTACGAATGCCTTGCTTTGGTACCTGGTCAAACTTAAGCTCTCGTCTGCAGCAAACTCGCACGGGTGCTGTGCTCAGTCGCCTAGTGCCTGAGCTCGGATCATACCAAAATTAGGGGGAATTTACGACGGTGCACTCTGTGCTTCGTGTGTTGTTTTTGTTTTATACAGTTGTCAGTCAGGCATCTAACTAACAAATTACACTCCAAAAGACCCCATGCTTCTGAAAAAATGACCCGGGCTTAAGCCCAGTAAGCCACCCCCCCGCTCCGCTGATGGTTGACTCCAAATCTCCCAAACACTATGTCGATTTGAGAACGCAAGACTGAAACAGCGAGACCAAGACCGAGACCAAGACCACGTAAAAGTGGTCTCGAGACTGGTCTCGAGACATCCAACTCTACTTTAGATTAAACATAGAAAGGATTTACAATGAGCTCAGTGTTAAACATTTGCAGCACTAATCCTCATCCATATAAAATTGTTGGGGAACATTTTCTGCAGAATAAACACTTTTGAAAATTGTGGGAAAGCATATAAACATGCATATAGAAAGGTTTGATGCTTTACATGAAATAAGGAATTGTTACTGTCCTTACCACTTCTTTTTTTCACACACACTAGAGCCATTCCCAGTGAGATGACGCCCACGACTACACCAAAACCAGTTGCAATTACAGGTAGAAGTTTAAAAAGTACTAGAAAAAACACAGCCCACAGGCAAGACTCAGTCTCACTTCCCATTTTTGTTAAGCAAAGTATCCTGAATGTCATATAGGAAATAAATACTGAAATTCAAAAGCAAGATGCTTTTAGTAAGACTAATAATACAGTTTAAGGAAATTTCATTTACCTGAAGATATCCTTGGTGTAGTGACAGAAGAAGTAGTCCTTTTAGTGCTGAGCTTTGTAGAAGTAAAGTCTACTGAAATGAACAAATATCACCAAATGTCAAAACACTCCACAGCAATTGACCTACGCATTTTTATTAACTTGTAATAGTCTTACCAATAGTTGTGTCCCTCGTGACTGTGTCACTTGTGAAGTTTATAGAAGTAGGAGGAGCAGAGGTCAAAGTGTTTTTTTCTGCTGCAATAACAGAAGATGGTGTTGTGATTGTTTCATTATTTGAGTTTCTTGTGGATTCACCTCAGAAGGCATTTTCCTTCCACTACTGCAATACTGACACACAACTGCAAAGTGTCAATGTTTTACACTTAAAATTTAACTTATAAATTCAAAAGAATATTGTTTTGCTGTCATCTGATATCAGTGCATAATACTGAATGCAGTATACAAATGCAAATACATCTATCATTACTGAGTATTCTGCTCCCTGGATGGACTTAAATCAATTCAACAAATACACATTTTTTTAAGAATGAAATTATGTATGTCCTCCTAATACCTGTTACATTTAAAGGTAATTAAAGACTTAGAAACATCTGTTTATGTGTCTTCTTTGGTTTGAAAAAACTGAAGGCTTATGCACATCCTATACTGAGATATAATATAGACCAGCACAGTATGATTACTTACTTTGTATACTGATGAAATATATGTTGCTGTGAGGAGACTGGTATGGTTCTCCTTTATGTTGTGACATGTAAAAACATGTGACTTCAACCTCAGCAGGTGAACTCTGCTGTATCAAAGAGAGGAGCTCAGTTCCTCTTAATATCTGCAGACAGGAGATGGGTGTAGAGTTTCTTCTTCTCGTAAAGTACAAAAAACACTGAGTCGCAGAAAAAGATGATGGAGCCTGACAATTCAGTGCGACTGAGTCTGTTTCTGTGATCATCCGTGGATTCACTGTCAGTTCAGGTCGAGTAGCTAAAAACAAACATTTGTTAAATTACAAATGTTTCATATATTTGAAAATAAAATCTAACAATAGAAAATGTTCTGAGGGTTTGTTTTTTTTTAAATTATCATGTTTGTTGCACATGATAATTTTTTCTCACACACCCACAAGTTGAGAACACCTTTGTTGTTTTGTACTAATATTGTAGTTTAACATTCACATATTAATACATTACTGCAGTATTTACAGTATTTACAGTATTTACAGTATTTACGTGATGATTGCTGTCATGTTACTCACTGGAAATTTGGTCCTAAATGCATTTAGACTTAAACCAATTCAACCAATTGACAGTTTATTTAAGAATGAATTTATACATCCCTCCTAAGATTTGTTATTTCTGAATTAAATAAAGCTTTATTAAAATCATTTTAGCTTCCTTCTTTGGAAAAACTGAAGAACTTATGTCCATCATATACTGAGGTATAATATAGATAGTTTAATCACTTACTTTGTATGTTGATTGAAGATATATTGCTGTGAGGAGACTGGTATTGTCTTCCTTTATGCTCTGTCATGTAAAAACATGTGACTTCAACCTCAGCAGGTGAACTCTGCTGTGCCATAGAGAGGAGCTCGGTTCCTGTAAGTGTCTGCTGACAGGAGATGGACGTAGAATTTCTTCTTCTCATAAAGTACAAAAAACACTGAGTCACATTAACAGATGATGGAGTCTGACAGTTCACTGTGACTGAATCTGTTTCTATGATCATCAGTGGATTCACTGTCAGTTCAGGCCGAGGAGCTAAAAAAATAAACATTTCTCAAGTTAAATAAACCAAGGTTTTATTTACTTGACAATAAAATTTAATAATAGAAACTGCTCTGGGAGTTTTACTATTTTAAATATTTATGTCGGCTTCACATGCAGATTTTGCTCACGCCTCGTACAACCCCCAAGCTGAGAGCAGATTTCTTTTTTTCTCTGTAGCCAAACATCCTCATATTATTGCACTACAGCAGTGTTTACTCACGTTGTATGGTGATTGCTGACATGTTACTCATTGGAGATTTATATGCTAAAAGGTAATAACAGGTCACTTCAATTGTAACAGGTGAACTTTCATGTGTCAATGACAGAAATTCAGATCCTGTCAGAGTCCACAGACAAGGAGCTGTTTTATCAATTTTATATCCTGAAATGATGAAATAACACTGAAAGACAGGAAGAGGATTCTGACAGTTCAGCGTAACTGAGTCTGTCTCTGTGATCATCAGCGGGCTCACTGTCAGTTTAGGTGGATGAAGATCTGAAAAATTAAAGTTTATGTCAGCACTCAAAATGCTTTATACAACATGCCACATTCACCCAAGTACTTTCTTCTATGCTTTTAAAGGCTTTCTAACTAACATTTACAAACATTCATACTCCGAATGATGCATTGGAGAGAAACTTGGTGTTCATGTCGTGCCCAGAGATATTTGGCATGCAGACTGGAGGAGCCAGGATCAAACCAACCTTCCAATCAGCAGATGACCTGCTCTACCTCCTGAGCTACAGCCACCCCATCGTAGTCTAAGGAAGGAAAGTGTCTGAACTGCTTTAAGTTTCTTTAAGTCTTTCATCTTCTTTGAGTTTCTTGAAAACTTAAAGATGAAGGACTTAATAGACTTAAAGAAATGTAAGAAGCCCAGATGCTTTCCTTCCAAGCTCCTTAGACTGTATGTTAGATTAATCAAATAGATTTAGCCCCATATTGTATATGTATATGTAATGGTAAAGTAAGCACTGAGATAATAATAGATTCAAAAAGTCTTAAACATAGTTGACTGAAACATATTGAAACATAATATAAACAGTGCATGTAGTTACACAAATAATATTCATGATGAGCAAAGCTGAGTAACTGTAGAGAAGCTCCAGAGACAAAAAAGAAAGTAAACATCAACCAGAGACTGACCTTGTGCCTTAATTTCATTAAAAGAATCTGAAGGAGCAAGGAAGAAAATAAAAAATTAATTTAACAATAAAAAGATGAAAAATTTAAACTAGTGTTAGACGTCTGAGGCAAACAAGAGAAACATGCTAACATGAACACCTAATAGAATGAACCTGATAAGAAGTTTAACTTACACATGAGAACGACTAGCAGCAGGAGATCAGCCATGATTAAAAGAACAATGTGAATGTGCAGAACAGACTACAACAGTCTGACTGACTGCTCTGACTCTTATTTACATTAAATGTCAGTTGCTTTCAGAAAAACCACAGTGTTCACAGTGTCACGCAAGCTGGCCACAGTAAAACACATGGCACACAGACCTGCTGTGATACACTTTTCAAAACCTTCACCAATATAACTAGAGTGTATACAGCCAGCTACAGCGTTGGTACAGAATAGTTAAAGTGTTTGTTGGTCATTTGTGCTGCTTTTTTTTTTTTCTTAGAGGTGCTTATTCACTAGAATGACAGGACAACAAATTATTAATGAACTTTTAAGATGCTGGTACATAGTTATTGAAACCTTCCACCTCGTGTCCTGACTGTAGTTATGTTTACTATAGAAACATCAGAATAAACCTTTAAAAATACTATAAATAAGCATTTTGCTGTTTTACCATTATGATGTACTCTTTTAGGCATATTATGAATACGTTTTTACAATCAGTGTGATATAATCATTACATTTTTGTATTGTGACACTCATGTTAGACTCGGGCATGAAGTCTTCAGTCAGAACTGCAGCTCTCACAGCTCTGTGAACCTCAGCAAGGCTCTGGTGCGCTGATCTAAACATTTACAATGAAAGTAATATGCTGACAGTAATCAGATAGCAATGTCACTTCTGGCTGTCATTTTTGTTTGGGTATTCATTTAGTGATCACATATTGCACTGAAAATGTTGCATGTTAACGGCACTACAATAATAAAGTCTGTCATGCCTCACTTCATTCCTTAAAGTCATATTATGTCCATATTTTAAAATACTTGTCTCAGTTCTCATTTTAAAAAATTTCACTTCATGTCCTCAGAGAAGTTTCCACTCATGACTGTACAAAGTCATATGAGCCCCAACAGGATGAGGATGTGGTGCATTAGTGGGTCAAACACAGAACACTAACCGAGACTAGAGTTTATATCCTGTGAGAAACTGAAGCTTTGCAACTTATAATTCTTTGACGTAGCTGATATTTATTTATCTATTTGTTTTTGTTCACCGTTCATTAACAAGGGATCTGTGAGATTAGCATCCAGTTTGGAATATACATGTGTCAGACAGAATTAATATAAAGACTCCAGCAGAAGCAACATTATCATGACCCTTGAATGTCTATGCCATGTTTTTATTTAGCAATCCAAAGCAAAGGCTTCAACACATAACGCGACCAACATGACAAACCGTTGACAGTCAGGATGACTTATAAAGTAAGAAAGCTTTGACTGTGAGCAGAGCAGCTCCTCCTAACTGCTGTAAAAATGTGGTCATTTTGATGTTCAACCAATCAGAAAAAAGTTTGTCTTAAAGGAAAATAAAAAAGGCTGTCACTGAACTGAGGGGTTTAACCAAGGTCTGTTATAAATAACTTCCAATAATGAAAAAAACTGACCTGAAAATGGGTATAAAAGGTCTCCTTTAAAGCTAAATGAACAAAATTGAAAGCTGCTCCCATGTATATTTTATCCAGTTTGTACCATTTTTTTAAACAAAAAATAAAGAAAACAAAACAGGAACCCCACAAAATATACACAAAATATTAAAACATTTTGCGGATGAAGTTTTTAATTAAATTCTAGGGAGAAAATGTTTTGCCCTTGTTTTTACCTTTGTTAAACACTACTTTCCTTTTTTAATTAATTATTTATAATTTGCATTTAATGAGTTCACTACTACAGATATTGATAAGCAGCAAAATGGAAAAAGGAAGAAAATAATTGATTCCGCAGAGGAAATAAATTAATGTTTGCACAAAGCAAGTTATACTGAACATGACTGCATTGTAACACTAATGTCAACGCAGAAGCTGCTGTTGAGTTGAAAATATATATTCAGGACATACATATGAATTAAAAATACAATTTATAAGCTTAAAAGGTAGACTTCCCAGTATTTTATAAATCCTCAGTGTTTGCATACAGAAAATCCAGGATTTTACTGTCCCATGTTTTACAGTTTACATACAACTTAGAAGTTGGCAGAGTGCAGTCCAGATTAACATGGTTAAAAATGCCATTGAAGATGATGAAAGTCATAAGGTGTTTATACTATAGGTCAACTACAGTCAAATGTGTGATGTCACATGCCACGACCCCATGAGCTGATAATGGTATGGCAGAGGAGAATTCTTGTGATAAATAATATGGAAGCATACCTACAGCTAAAGGCTCAGTCTCTGGAGAGCAGAGACAGCCCTTCATGGTAGCATGTCGGGGATAGCACCACCTTTCATTCGCAAACACTGCAATCCTTCCACTTTTCTTCTTACCATTTAGCTTTGAATCTTCACCAGCCTGAACAGTCATAAAACTGGGTACTGTGTCACTCTGGTCCAGGTGCAATCATGTCTTCATGATCCATAACACGCTGCAGTGCCAGTACTCTTTCTGATGTCTCACCAGGACCCACAGCTCATGCATCTTATCAGCAGCTCACAATCCCTGCAACCGATGGAATAGAAGGTTTATATTTACTTCTCCTTGACTTTTGCTCCTACTCAAGCACACACAACATCTACAATTGAGTTAGTGCAGGTTAATCAATCTGGCTCTGGGCAACAGAGAGCTAGCAGCTGGTCATGTTTGAGAACTTGATTCCCAGAAAGCCAGAAATAAACATTATGTACCCACAATAAGACAAATGTCAAACCTGGTGTGACACACTTGTTGAAATCCATTTAACTATGATATATTTAGATAAACTGTGGCCCAGTGTTGGCTAATAGGTACAGTGTGGTTTATATGTTCATTCATTATTTCGGTTATTTCGGTTTATTCATATATAACTAAGAATAACAGTATATTTATAATTTATAAATGGATAAACTGTTTCTCAGTAAAGCTTGACATCAAGCACTAATGAGTTGTTTAGAAAGTCTGTATAAATGATTAAGTATTTAGATGCACATTTATAAACATGATTAAATTATTAGTTTATTGTTTGTGAGTGTGTTAATGAAAATTTTATACATACTTATTAAAATTCAATTCAGTTCAGAAAGGTAAGAAAGGTGATTGTAGAAGAAATACTCAGTGCATCATTACGGTGTGTTCACACCAAACGCGATAGACGCGACCAGAGCGTCAGGTTCAGTGGCGGTCCTAGCCTGTTTGGCGCATGGGCGAACACTCCATCTGCCCCCCCCACCCCCCACCCCACCCCACTCCAACCCCTTCTTGGAGCAACTGTAACCCACATTATTTCCTTAGGGATTAATAACGTATTCTGATTCTGATTCTGATTGTTTCAGGATGACCTGCCATTATCCAATGACACATCTGCTTACCTGCATCTTTTGCTCGTTTCTCCTCCTCTTCTTTTCTATTTTTTCTAAACTGAGCACCTGATGGCTTTGAACTTTTCTTGTCCATCTTCCATTGGTTTTAATTTTGCACTCCAGTATGAACACCCATCCCTCAACTCGAGAATCACCACAACATAACCTAATAGACCAACACCTTAGTTCACAGATTCACTTTGTCTGAGGTGTATTTCTGGGATTTCACAGAACCCAGGATTCAAATCATGAATAGATAATGGGCTTGGATTTACAACATTATGAATGAAATGTGCTCTATCTGGAAGCAGCCGGCCCCCCTCCCCTTTCGACGGGTTGTGTGTGAGATCATCAAACTGTATAGATCCCTGTATAGGTCCTAAAGTGTATATTTATTTTCTTACTCTTCTTATATATATTGTTTGTTTACTTGCACTGCTGTAACTGGAGCCTTGTCGTCTCATCTCTCTATATACTGGACTGTATGTAGCGGAGATGACAATAACGTTTACTTTGACTTCAGCAGCAAGCAGGCGTACTCACTTTTCTCGCATAGAATTTCAAAATAACATTGGCGCAAATTGTAAGTCTATATCATGATGTCTGGTGTTTTCGTGTTTGTTGGGGTTTTTTTTAAATTGTTTTATTTTGCGAGTTGGTCATTAGATGCCGCTCCAGCCAGAGAATCCCCCGCCACCCCGCCCTCTCCTCCCTGTGCCGCAAGCAGCAGGCGCACCTCGCAAATGGAGGGCGCCCTTACACCCAGCAAATGGGCGATAGAAAATCGATCGGTGCCTGTGACATTCTGTGCCTGTGACATGGAGGAAGATATGTGAAGAGATCAGGCAACCAAGTAAGTTCATTCATTTCTCTTTTGAAATTTTTGACTGACCTGGGGAAGCCGCACAAAAGCCAGCAAGCCCGCCTACTGTCCTGCTATTTTCCCACTAATGTACAAATACCTTTGTCCTTTCATGCATGTTGTCATATAGAATAATAATAATAATAATGGATTGGATTTATATAGCACTTTTCAAGGCACCCAAAGCGCTTTACAATACCACTATTCATTCACTCTCACATTCACACACTGGTGGAGGCAGCTACAGTTGTAGCCACAGCTGCCCTGGGGCAGACTGACAGAAGCGAGGCTGCCATATCGCGCCATCGGCCCCTCTGGCCAACACCAGTAGGCGGTAGGGTAAAGTGTCTTGCCCAGGGACACAACGACCAGGACAGAGAGCCCAGGGATCGAACCGGCGACCTTCCGGTTACAGATGCGATTCCCAACCCCCCTGAGCCACGGTCGCCCGTAAAATATATGTTATTGTTTATTAATAAACAGCACACAGTGGTCCCGCTGTTCATCTGTCACTGCTTCGCTTTTTCGCAGATTTTTTATTGCACAGTACAGCATTGCATTCTGCAGCCTGATTGACAAATCTCCTCCGTGCTGTGTCTCCTGCGCTTGACAAATTTATCATGTTTGGTTTTGATAACCATCACGTCCAATAGAAAAAACAGCACAAAAACACCCATAACTATGACCCTCATTCGGAAAAAGACACCTGCACCGCGAGGGGAAAAAGGCACACGAAAGTGGCGGGCAGATGAAGACAAAACATGGCATAATAATACTTTTATGTTTTGCAATCTACAAAGGTTTGCACTTTGAGAATCAACTTGTGAGTCCTGTAAGTAATGTTCATGTGTGTGTGAAAAAAAAGTGTATAAAGTGCGTGGCGAGGGGCTAGTTATTCTGAGAACCCCTGCTGCATGAGGGACCACTGTATATACTTTCTCTATGACTATTGTTTTCAACCTGTTAACATTTAATATTGTCTTGATAGAACCAACTGATTCTGCAGCAGAGCATCCCCTGTTGCTTCTCCCGGCTCCCCAGTCCCTGAGCTCCTGCTGCTGCACCTACAGGTGTGCAATTGTAGCATCAGATGTACAGCAAGCACTGATAGCTTTGTACTCGGTGGGATTCCCTTGTGATCACCTTTACTAAATATCTACAACCAATCTGATTATATCCTGTTTTGTTTTTTTCAATGTTGAAATTAAAATCTAGTAGCAGCCTTCTCATTTCTTTGTGTTTTGTGCTGTTTTACAGGCCCACAGAGGAGGACGGCTCCGAGGCAGATGAGGGACGGGTCCCAGGACGGTCCATCGGCGGTGGAGCTGGCCATCCTGGTGTCCCTGAAGAGGCCACACCAGTCTCCAATGGAGCATTTCCTCCTCAGCCTTGTTCCTGCTCTGGAGAGCAGCTGGGTCCTTTTTATTCCTGTCTCTTTGTAAATACTTATATTTTATATATTTATGTTTAATGTTTTTCTGTGTGAGAATTTGAATATTATTTCAAATAAATGTTTATAATGACTAATGTCTCAGTTCTACTACACAGCAAATGTTGGCACACGACTTGACACATGTAGAATTTATTTCATATTATACTAATGACAAAATATACTAATACAGTGGGATGCAAAAGTTTGGGCAACATTGTTAATAGCCATTATTTTCCTGTATAAATCGTTGGTTGTTACAATTAAAAATGTCAGTTAAATATCATATACAGTAGGAGAGACACACAGTGATATTTGAGAAGTGAAAAGAAGTTTACTGGATTTACAAAAAGTGTGCAATAATTGTTTAAACAAAATCAAGCAGGTGCATAAATTTGGGAACCACAAAAAAAGAAATGAAATAAATATTTAGTGTATATCACTGTGTGTGTCTCCTATATGATATATGGGTGCCTTTGTCTGGACGTGCTTCCCACCCAGAGCTCCACAGCACAGAGGGAAGTTCCAGCGCTCCTGGAATCCCTCTGTGATGGACCGCCAGTCTCCAGGTGAAGGTACAGCCATGAAGTCGTCCACTAGACAGTCCCAGATGGCCATCGCTACCTGGGGGATGATCTGGCACACCGTGGACACACTGACTCTGAAACTGAACGCGATGGTCCTGAAGGAGTCCCCGGTGACAAGGAACCTGGACAAAATTGTTCAAAATTAGTATTATGTGTGCTGCAGTTACAAAAATATATTATTCAAATTCCAAAATACTTTTGTGATGTCAGATTTAAATTACAAAACATAAATCTTACCTAAAACATTTTGTAATTATAAGGATAATTACATAATATATATTAGATATAATATTAAACAGTCAGTTGTGTTTTGTTTTAACTTTAACATATCATAATTTGATTGGTAGCAACTTTTACAACTACAGTGTGCCAATCACTCATAATTCCTAGACATGTCAATCAGGTAGGAATGAAGTAAGACATTAATAGAAATAAAGAGTTGTATGTTGACATGTAGCCCTTTCCTTGCTTAAATCATTGTTAATATTTTTCAAAAATTCTATCTTCATAAGACAGCTTATCAAGATAGAATATGCTAGATAGAACCATATAACTAAAGATGAACCAAACTGTTCACAATTTTATCTAACTCTCAGTTTTAAGAAAGGCTGGTGGCCCCTGTTATAGAGTCTGATAGCTGCGGGGATTATATACAAATATTAAACTATACCAGAATTAAACCAGGTCTAAATAATTTTAAAAAAGGAGTGAGTATCACTACAAAGATTAGCAAGTTCTTTTCGTTCAGGACAAGAGAATTACTCTTGAACCAGTCTTTAACCTCACGCATGCATTCATTCGAAAATAGTGAAGAGACATAGCAAGAGTGTGATAATCTCAAAAAAATCTGAGAAAAAGAATCAGAAATGAAAGGAAAGGGAAAAGTATAAAAAAATGAATAAAAGACCCGCGTCTGGAACACTAGCGTTCGGTAATTTTTAGTAACCCGTCTTCATTTATAATACGGACCTCTCTCTGGCGCCAACACTGAACTTGGACTGAATAACGTGCCCTCTGGTTAACCTCGCCTCCTTTCTTAATTGCAAAACCCGGTGCAAGATTATTCTGAAAGGGCGCTGACCTGTTGTTGAACAGTGTGAGAGAAACAAATATGTGGCTTCTAGGCGTGGGATTACCTGGTAGTGGTGTCTGTACACGTGTTTGGCACAGTGTGTGACGTGGGGTACCAGTCAGATGGATATTGAGTTCATTCTCTGCTGAGGCGTCCAGCTGACACAGAGGCTGTTCCTTCTCCATGGTGTCAGTGCATAGGGCAGAGAAAACATAGCTGTTATCAGTATCTGCAAACATTTCACCCTTTGTGTTAAATGAATACACAAGTTCATTTTTGCCATTAAATCTCTGCCTAATAGATTCACAGGCGAGTTTGGAATAATTATGAATGGATGATATGTAATTTCATCTGGTTTTGGGCCCCAGCGTGTCTTTAGAGAATGAGTTTTGGGGCATTGCACTAGAGTTCCGTTTATTCCCATGGTGTTGATGCACACAGAGGAAACAGGCCCACTATAGAATTTTCCAGACAGTGAACTTTTAGTGGCTCCACTGTCAACTAAAAAGGAATAAATCTTTTCACCTATTTCTATATCTAACATGGGCAAGCTTTCTGTGTTACGGGACAATTGCAAATGCAGCATCGTGTGTAGTGCTTCACACTGTCCCTCATCCTCACCTGGGCCTCCCTATTGTCGGTCCAGCCTTTCGTTATCATATGGGTGGGGATTAAAATGTGGATTATAAGGTTGCTGCCTAAGTGCAAAGGGGCCATTATTTTGATGTGATTCCTGTCTGCGTTGCCAGTTACCTTGTCTGTAAGAGCTCTGCTGACGCCTAGTGGCAGGAGCTGGTCCTGTGTTTTGTGGTTGAGACCCACGTGCTGCTGATTTGCATTCCCTCCTCCAGTGTCCTATTTTTCCACAATAAAAACATACGTCTCCACTCCTATCTCTCTTTCTGAAATCTCCCTGCTGCGCTTGTTGAGGGGGCGGGGCCCCTGCATACATCATTTTTTCACTTTCCTCTGAGCCTTCAACATCAAAATTCAACATCATCTTAACACTTTTAGCCTTCATGCTGTTGGGAAAAAGATCTGCACCAGCTTTTGTTTTGACAAGTGTGATAAAGTTCTTTATTTTCATGTCATAGAGATTATCAGTGGCAGTCAGCTTCAATAGTTGTGAACATTCTGGATGAATATTGTTTAAGAATGTTGTTATGAAAATCTGATCATTTCCTCCTTCAGGCATGCATGCCTCATTAGCCCAGCAGTGCGTGAAACGTTTCATAAAAACTAGAATGGATTCATCTGGCTTTTGCTTGCACATGGTTACTGCATTTAAATCAATTTTATCTCTAGACATTGTGAGCAGAAATTTCTTTAGATTTTGAAAAAAGGCTGTGATTTTGTCATCGTTTATCCACAAAAACGAGGTGGTGTTAGCTGCTTGGTCATTTTTAGGGTCTAGTTCCTCTACTTCTTCAATAAGCTGAGATTCAGTCACACCTGGAATTCGTTGACATAATATATATCTATAGTCAGGCCCACCCAAGTGGTGGTATCTGGTACTTCTCTGTAATGCAGAAACAAAGGCTGTAGGATTTTGTAGAGGATCGGGAAGTTCTTTAATGGTTGCTGCTAACTCTGAAATTTTAGGGGGTTGAATGCAACACATGTCCCCTATTATCATGAACGGAAGGGAGGGGCTGACGTCATTAAATTGTGATCCCTGCTTTTCTTTATAACGGGTGTTTTTGTGGGGGCCCTCTTGAGTTTTTTCCTCTTTTTTTTGCTTTAAGTAGTTCCTTATTAAATTTCTGGTGTTAGTTATTGCTTTTGGCACAGTCAAACCATTCGCTACTCTAGTGTGGCGCTGAACATGATTATCTATGACGGAAACGGCTTGCTGCAGTTCAGCTTCCGTACGTTCAGTTAAAGGGTCTTTCATGATTTCCTCACACTCTGCCATTAACTGTTTTGTTTGCTTTTTATGTTCCTGTAACTCTCTTTCTCGTTCAGTGTATTCTTGTTCCTGTCTTTGATCTAGGTTAAACCAGTCATCTTCTTCTGATTTAGGTGTCATTTCAGTGCCTTCCTCACTCCTCTGTAATTCTGCTGTTACATCAGGATATACGCGCTGGTGACGTGCAGCCGCCGCAGCAGCTATTAATTCTGTGTTTTCATCATAAGGCGGCGGAGCCGTAGGTTGAACAGATGGGCATGTAAGGCTAGTTTTTTCTGCAGTGGATTTACTAGAGCCTACACTGGCTTGATTTAAAGCATTTACGTCTGGCTCGGGTCCCTTTTTCCATAGCGGTAGCATGCGATTGATCACATCACGACATTCTATCATATATTTTTTACAGGACTTTTTAATCAGCCTACTTTCCTTATCACAAATAGTATTTAACATTTCTACTGACCTGTTTTCTGGCGATAATCGTTCGGGATAGGGCTCCGGAAATACATTAGGATGCATTAAACTTATAGTTCTTAAGTTCGAGACGAAATCAGTCACGTAAGCACTTCCACATGTTCTGGATACGTAATCATGGAAGTCTTCATTGATTCGCGAGCGTGGGTTAAACGTAACCGGAAGTGGGAGTCGTACTGAGCCGCTATTTGTGATTTTATATTTTATTTTTTTCGGTTTTACAGTTAATTTTGATTTTTTATTGGACCCGTCTAAGGTCTTTGAATTATTCTGACCCATGGTCAGTGATTTCCAGAGGGGTTTAGACGCTTGAAGGATTTAAGTTAGTTTTTTTGCTGTGGCACACCTGAGGTTACTTGATTTTTTGCTAGCAATTTTATCTTTTTAGTGAGCAACTTCTCACTTTTTAACGAGCAACTTCTCGTTTTATGACCCCAGGCAACTTCCTGTGTCCTTTCTGCTGGTGAGCAACTTCTTAGTTTATGACAGCAGGCAACTTCCTGTGTCCTTTCTGCTTTAATTTACAAAACAACAGGCAACTTCCTGTGTTTCTATGTGGGCCACTAACGAAGGCTCCTCAGTGTATCCCACTTGTTACTATGTGGGCCACTGAAGAAGGCCTCGTCAGCGTATCCCGTTTCTATGTGGATCACTGAGAAAGGCATAACACAGTCTTATAAAATAAAAAGACACGTGCCTACCTTCGTCAGGATCCCACTTCTGACACCAAAATTGAAGGAAACGGCTTCCAGGGCCTAATCCGTGGATCGACTTCCTTCGAGGCGTGGACGTCTATCAGCAGAGAATGTACCTTCACCTATCAGCAGAGAATGTCCCTTAGTCTGTAACACAGTCAAATATATTCTCAAGTAATATTCAAGCATGCCATTCAGCGTGTTAGTACGAGCTCGGGAGCAGCTTGGGAGAACAAGAAAACAGAGACTGCTTCAGGTTGTCTTCCCAAATTGACTCAACTTTATTCACAAGTACAACAGTTTATATAGAGGGTAAAATTCATGAGACAGCAGATTATCAGTTTAAACCAGTACAGACCAAGATAAGGGAGCGTCTTCCTGCCCTTGGGTGAAGAAGCATCCTTTGTATAGTTTATTAGTTCAGATACAATTGTGATTATCTCAGCGACATATTTTCAAGGCACGAAATAAAGAGTTCTTTCATTAGTGAATTCTGAAACAAACCATTTGGCCTTCAACAGGCGTCTCCTAAGAGATTTAGAAACTAATGTAGCTGAGGGAGTGATCTCTGTGGTATTTCAACCTTGTACCAGCCTGTGATTCTCACACATCAATTCTTGGGTCAAAGAGAAAAATAACTAAAACAAAGGGGCCTTATTGAATGACAGAGTTTTCCTGCATAATGTCACTATAAAACAATATCCAGTAAATGCTCCCATGGTACTAAAATACCTAACAAGTGTTGGTCAAGTTACTTGAAAAAAGTAATCAGTAACTAATTACTGATTACTTCCCCAAAAAAGTAATCCCGTTACTTTACTGATTACTTATTTTCAGAAGTAATTAATTACTTAGTTACGTAGTTACTTAGTTACTTTTTAAAAACACGATTTACAAACTGAAGAGGTGATAAAGCGATAGATCTTTCAGCCCAATTCTACTTTTTCTGCATAATCCATCATACAAAATGTAATCAAATGGAAAAGTCTCTTTTTAAAACTTGTTTTATTAGTTTTAACCTTTTAACTTTATGCATCAAGCAAAAATTTAATTATATGCAACATTCTCTGACTTGAAGAAATTAGTTTAACATTTAAACCTATTTTCTGCACATTCCAGCACATAAAATAAAATATTTTTTGTGTGTTTACACTCACTCTTTCAAATAGATGCAAGTAAAACACAGCAGAAAATAAATAAAGTCAAAGACTAGCGGTCCTGTTGCTCTATTTTCACCTGTAAAGCAGGACTGGCGTAAGCGGAGGTTTACGCTGGTGCAGGTGTGCCGCGGTCAGTTGAAGAATCCGTGAGTTTCTCTGTGAGTTTCCCATTACGTCATAGCTACTCGGTGCTTCCTTGGAAGTTTAGGGGTTTTTTCGCTGTAAAAAGAAGTTTTCTTCCCACGCACGATGGACGCTAATGTTTTTGTCACTTTTTATGGAATCAAACTCAAAGTAAGGTCAGTACTTCCACGCTTTAAACGCTGCACACTCTCTCCCACAATCGATATGTTATCCATTGTTGCTCTGCACACAGCTGTTGTCACTAACGGCGTACTCGCTTACGTCACTGTCATGAGACATTCTCGCAAAAAAATCATGGTTTTAGTAACGCAGTAACGCAGCGTTCCTACGGGAAAGTGACGGTAATCTAATTACCGTTTTTGCAATAGTAATCCCTTACTTTACTAGTTACTTGAAAAAAGTAATCAGATTACAGTAACGCGTTACTGCCCATCTCTGGTTGTTACATATATTGATCGGATTACATTTTTTATTTCTCTCCGATATCCGATCCAGTAATTTAAGACAGTATCGTACCGGATCGGTCCATCCCTACTTGAAATACTGACTGTTTCACAAGTCAAAATATTTTTTTTTCCCCAAATCAAAGAATATGCAAGTATTAAAAATGTGTGCCTATGATAGCATCTTACATCGGCTAAATTTTAGAGTATTTGAATTTGCAAAATAAATAAGGAGCTCACCAGTGTTGCACTTATATATGACAGTACTGTAGGTGGCACTATAGCCATCCTGCTGGTTTTGTAAAAAGTGTCTTTCCACAGATAATAAAACAAACACTTCCAAGTTCTGTTCTCCAAAAATTTGTGGTATGCGGATCGATCTAAATATCGATTGTATCGATACCAAGTCGGCATTGGTATCGGATTGATACTAGCCTGGTGAGAACGATTCTTTACTTGAAGTTCTGCTCTTGTTTGCAATGCTGTGCTTTCGCTTAAGACGAAACAGCCAGGTAGCCGGACTTGCCACTCCTGTGTCAGTGCAGAGGAAGCACACTTTGCTCCCCCTCCCCCGTCTTGTGTTTAGATGTTGCGCTTTCACCTGACGTGACTTAGGGGGTGCCCAAATTCATGGGGTGCATCCTCATGAGGATGCATTTGTAGACCGATTACATCACAGCGACGCGCCAAAGGCTGTCCAAATTCGTAGACTCCTCTGAATGCAGCCGACAAATGCGTCCTCCTTTTCCCTGAATTTGAAGGATGGGTCCGGTGTGTCTTCCGTGGCCCACCATATCCCAGAATTCGGAGACGTCTGTTACCCACCAACTTGATAGCTAGCCGAGAGCTCGAGGGTCACTAGAGCCGCCGATAATGGCACAACTCCCGGCACATCATTTTCAGATCACTGCGGACTTTCACTACTCAGAATAACGTAATATATAAGTCACTTAGACAACCTAACAATGTTATTGTTTGGCTTTTTTCAGTCTTTTATTTGTTCGTGAGTAAATCGGTTTGCCTGAGATTAAAGTTATTAGATTAGATAAAACTTTATTAATCGATCGGGTGGGTTCCTCCAGGATTTTCACACAGCTGAATAAACATCGAACAGAAAAGCGATTAAACAGAAGTGTGAGACGGTCGAGAATTTACGCCAGTGTCGTGTTATATTTTAGATAGCAAGGAGCAGACGGCCTAGTTTATTAAACTCCACCGAGACCACGGTGATGCAAATCAGCAGGCTAGACCGTCCAATTTCACAGCCGTTTACTTCCGGCCTATCCGACCTTCTGAGGACCCAGCCCACGTAGACCATGAAGGAAGATGGAGCCCATGAATTTTGACACGACTTTAGACACGTTGGGGGTTGTTAAGTTGTTTACATATTATTTATATTTTCACCAGTTGTTGTTTTTGTTGTTGAGAATTTCAATTGTAATTTTTGTATTATATAGTTTCTCAACTGTGCTTGTTTGTTTTAATTTGTTTACTGGTTTGCGAGCACTTTTTAAGATTTCCCTTTAAAAAAGAAAGAAAAAAAAGATAACTTTAAACCACCACGGCAGAGCCGATGGCATTTTCATGCTTCGCAGCATCATTTATTCTTGCAATAATCACACGGTTGCTGTAACAGTACATTCAACAGCTGCCACTGTGATGGTTCTGGGTCATTTTGACCCAGCATTTACAGTTTCTTATTTTTTTCTGTATTATGGTTTTGTCAATAGAAAATTGTACTTAGTAGTCAGTATAATCTTTTAATAATATAAGTTTACATATGATAGAATACTGCATGATGACCTTTTGATGACTTAGACCAGGGGTGTCAAACTCAAATACACAGTGGGCCAAAATTCAAAACTGGAACAAAGTCGCGGGCTAACGTTAATATTTAATAAAAAAATCTTCCTCCAGATATAAGAATGAATCTTTTCTTATGGACTCAAACAAGTTTTGCTGAAAAACTGAATATCGAACAAGCAAAGCTTAATACTAAACTATATATATATATTAGCTGTATAATACCAGTAGGTCAGCTCTAATAGTAAATTGGTATGGCTTTGCGGGCCAAATGTAATTAGGCTGCAGGCCAAATTTGGCCCGCGGGCCAGAGTTTGACACCTATGACTTAGACTGTTGTTCACTACAAGACTTGTTCTGTTGTCTTTTATAAGTTTCTTCCCACAGCGATAATAAGAGCTGAACAAGCAGTTTCACTCCCTACCAGGAAGAGAGCTGAACACTCTTATCTGCACTCCCTAACAAGAAGAGGGGCCACGTCCTTCAGAATCACACACACACACACACACATACATACGCACTAACATTCCTCTGTCTATGAACAGAGGTATTCACTATTGTATTACCCTTGTATATAAATAAAGACCAGGGCAGTGGCAGAGTGTGAGTCCTTGAGCCACACTCTGGGGTGCGAGCGCTCTGTGACTGCTCTTGCAAGTAAAACTGCAGCGTGTGTGTCTCCATTAGTGATGTTCGATTCGTGAACGAATCGTTCAATACTCGAGAAACACTTTACTGACTCGTGAATCATGATTCACAAGCGCGACTGACTCACTGACTCATCCCTGTTGCTGTTAGCAGCAATATATCTAGCTTATAATTAAAATTGTGGAGAAAAACACAACATCCAGTATCTTTACAAAAAAATTTTTTTGTTCTGAACTGGAAGAAAAAACCCTGTGTAGAAGCTCACATCAAGACAATAGCTCCTCGGTTCACAGTAGCATCGCTCTGCTAACATGCTAACAGCACATTTGAGCTACTCACCCCCTCCCTTCCTGTGCTGAATCGTAGGGTAAGCGAATCACTCAGGACTCACTAACCCCCTCCCTCCTGTGCTGAATCATAGAACGAGCGAATCACTCAGGACTCACTAACCCCCTCCCTCCTGTGCTGAATCGTAAGCGTAAGCGAATCACTCAGGACTCGCTCACCCCCTCCCTCCTGTGCTGAATCATAGAGCGAATGAATCACTCACTCACCCCTGTCGCTACCCGATCCGTACCGGAAACCCGATCGGTACCCCGCATGCGCAAATCTTACGTCACTTCCTTTCTTTGCCAACATTGCGACATTCAATATATTTGAATGACACGCGCCCAGTTAGCTCTTAGCATTTCTCAACAGCTCTGCCTCCTTTTCGACTACCAGGACATTTAAACAATGAATATCCGCAAAAAATTTTTGCTTTTCTCCTCAACAGAGAGCGTCCCCCGATTGAACAACAGCGCCGTAAAATAAGAAGAATGGTGCCTAATGATAGAGTTAATAATACAGACTTTGTAATATGTCACGTGAAGATTCAGCAGCCAGATGAAGTGTTTACTGGCAATTGACAGTTATAGCGGACATCATCATCACTATTCCAACAATCCTCTCCACACAGAAAAGCATAAACACACTCGATTATCACTAAATCAAATTTAACACACGTTTGTAGAATAGAATAGAATAGAATAGAATTCAACTTTATTGTCATTGCACATGCACAGGTACAGGGCAACGAAATGCAGTTTGCATCCATCCAGAAGTGCTTTAGTGATATAGATATATTACAATATATATTAGCAATAATATAGATATGTGAGTATATTACAGAAATGGGTCTATTATGGTATGTTATAATGTACACGGTATGAAGTATGTTGTGAATATTCTATAACTATAAGTATGTACAGGCTGTAGTGAGTACAAGCTATGTACAGGCTATGAACAGGATATAAATATGAAAAACTATACAGAATATGAAATAAATAACTTTACAGAATCTGAGATATACAGCTATACAGAAATGGGAACTATGCAAGTTGTAAACAGTTGTAGGATTAAAGATTATCGAATGTACAGAATGATTATTTACACAGAGCTATACAGTAGTGCAGTTAAGATAAGTGAGGGTGTGGATAGTTTCTACAGAGGCTATATAAAGTGCTAGTGGTTGTGAGTGGTGGTTCAGTCCATGTTATTATTGTGTGTTTGAGGGTACAGTTGTCCATTGTGGGTGTGTGTATGTTCAGTCCATGAGTTTAACGTGGGTCAGATGTCACGCTTAATGTAATGACGCTAATTCAGTTTACAATAGGGTTCATTCGCTCAGTCAACAGGTGGCGGTATGCTCGTACACTGGGGAGTAAACTGCCATTAAACAAACAGAAGAAGAAGAAAACCCCTGCACATGCGCAGTAAGGATCGGGAGTCCTGATCCGTAACTATCTTTTTATTTTTTTGTTTTTGTCTACATTATATTAAATGTTTCATTATCGGAAACATTTTAAGAGATACTTGTTATTCTTAACATCTTAACAGATACTCTGACCCGTAACTATCGTAAAATGCTTCGACCGGAAGTAGACACCTTTCGCGCATGCGGGGTACCGATCGGGTTTCCGGTACGGATCGGGTAGTGACAACCCCCTCCCTCCTGGCTCACAGCTTCTTCTTCTTCTTGGTTGGCAACCAATGTTAAGGTGCATTACCGCCCCTGGCTCACAGCTCAGTAGACATTTAGATGAGAAAATATATATTTAACACATTTAAGGAAAATACTAATAAAATAAAAATAAACAAAATAAATGTTTATTAAGAAATTTTGATAGGAAATTGCTTAATTTTAGAAATGTTTTTGCTCTTTTTTTGCTCTATAAAATAGTAGTTTTCTTTTATCATCTTAGCAGTAGGATTTACATGAAAAGAGAAACAAATTAAGTTTGAGTGAAAATGTACATTTTTTGCACTCTCTGGTCAACTGACTGAGTGAATCAAATGACTCAAAAATCCGATTCACTTTGGTGAGTGACTCATTAAAACTCGATTTAGTAAAAATAATCAAATTTACCATCACTAGTCTCCATTCTCTGACTCTCAGCTGAAGAAGTGTCTTTAGAATATATCTCTTGACAGGTTTGTATTCTGATTCTCTTGTTATGCTTTGTTGATTATTATTATAATTCTATGTTTAAGTTTATTCTGGTTTAGGGTTTTGTTCTTAGGTTTTGTGTCGTGCCCTCGTGTTTAGTGTAGGTTTAGTTCAGTGTCAAGTCTGCGTCTTTGTGAATTGTTTCTTGTTTTACTTTGAAGGTCCATGTCTTATGTCAGTGTATTCAGTTTTGCTTCCTCCCGTCTCATCAGGTCCAGCTGTGTTGCCCACTTGTGTGTAATTTCCCTGTGTTCTTCAGTGTGTATTTAATTCGTGTCAACTCGTGTGGTGATCGCTGGTCCATCTGTGCATCTACCGTGTGTTCTTCCTGCTTTCAACCTTCATGTGCCTTCGCACACCTTCCTTTGTGTTCAGGTTTGCCGTTTAGTTTCCCCCAGTATAGATTATCTTTATTTCCGTTTTGCCATTTTCACCTTGTGTTTTATTTTGCAATAAACCTAATTCACATCTCAGCAAGTGCCTGCTTTTGGCTCCTCATTTATTTCCTCCACACGGCTCACTCTGCTAGCCATGACAGCAGGTTTCCCTCTGCCAGCTGTACACATCATCATCACCAACAACAACAACACCACAAGCAGAGCACAAGTTTTAAGCCAGCGTGGTGTGATTATAGATGCCGTGCAGGTGGGTCCATCTCACATGCAGCGGCATCGCAGAACACGCCCCGCCACATACCCCTATCGCCAGACTGAGGCCGGGGAGCCATACGGCCGAACCTACTCCCCCCTCCGTGAGCAGGCAAGGGAATCGGCCCGGACCATTGACGCCCCAGGCCCTGGCCCAGCAACCAGGAAGTGTTCAGGCGCATCCAGCGGCACTAGGGGCGCCCATTGTTCCTTCAGTGGGCTGGTAATGTACTGTTTATAAGATTGGTGAAACCTGCAGTCAGCTGAGACTGCAGTCACTTGGATGAGTGACGAAACGTTTCTCCCACTGAAAATGCTACATCCAGATGAACAGAATCAACTTTTGGTGAACATCTATGGAGCACTTACACCAGGGGGGTCCATTTTTAATTGGCCCGCAAGTAATTTTATAAATAGAATAGAATATGGCCCGCACTTCAACTTTTGCTTGAGTGTATTGCACTTCTTAGTTTTAACACCAGGGGGAGCTGCTGTTGATCAAGGCAGTTGCTCCACCAAAAAGGACAATCACAGAAGAAATTTACCCCCAAGTTACTAAACATGGCAGAACCAAAGAAGCGAAAGGTAGAAAGTAAGTGCAGAAAATTTCAGACACGGTGGGAGAGTGAATATTTCTTCAAAGAATTCAAGGGGAAGTGTGTCTGTTTGATCTGCACTGAAACTGGCAGTTATGAAAGAGTATAATGTACAACGTCATTATGAAACCAAACATCAGGCCTATGCATCCTACACTGGTGCTGAACGAGAGCAGAAATTAAAGCAAATGGTAGCTGTCCTGCAGGGTCAGCAACAGTATTTTTTTCGTGCTCAAATTGTCCAGGAAAAGGCTCCAGTAGCCAGCTATGAGGTCGCCCAACTCATTGCGAGACATGGCAAGCCTTTTTCAGATGGAGACCTCATAAAACACGGCCTCGTTAAAGTCACCGAAATAATGTGCTCGGAAAAAGTGCAGGACTTCAACAACGTCAGCATGTCCAGAAATACAGTTGTGCGACGCATTGAAGACTTGTCAGCCAACATTAAACTGCAACTGTGCAGATCTGCTCCTTGATCAAGTGACATTTGTCTGGATTTTTACCACGAGTGGCGATCAGCACCACAGCTGGATGGCCCGATTTACATACCCAGCGCAGCTGATATTCACCAGAATAATTTACTGAAATTATTTGCACTCCTGTTATTAAGTCCAGTTCAGTCTGTTAATGTTGATAACGGATTCAAACGAAAGTTAATAGATGTGTTGCTAAGCCTAATAACTTATATAACAAACTTGAAATGTACCCGTCCCATTTTCCCCTTTATTGTTTTTTTTTCTCTGTGCTGTAAATCTTCTGTCTAAGAAGAAATCTGAGGCTGCTGTTCTGAGAATGAGCTACCAAAGCTTTTTCTGAATAAATCAATAAAGATCCATTTATGGAAAGCTGTGATGAAGGCAGTTTTGTCTTTAATTATATTCAACAATATAACACATTTGACCACTTTTAAGTGATTTTTCTAACTTTAATACAGTAAAGTTAAGGTTATATACCTAATTTCTAGTAACTGGCCCAGCCCCTCCTATATTTTTATGTATGTGGCCCTCAGTGAAAAAAGTTTGGACACCCCTGACTTACACAGTCTATGACTATGGTATACGTTTACATACATTCTTCATTCAAGGTTCTTTATTCGTCACATGCATAGTTATACAAGTATAACACACAGAAAAATGCAACCTGACACGCTCCTCGACTTGTGCAAAAAGGGGGGTGGAGAGAGGAAGAACATTATGTATAATATATAATTATATATAATATATACATTATACATTAGGTCAGAGTTCCCAATGTGTAATTGTGTGTAAATAATATCAGGCTGATCCTGCCACGATTTGTTCCCCCGGTTCAAATCCCAGACAAACAGTATCCCACAGTTGTTTATGTTTTTGAACCCATTTTGCACAGAGAGGCATTTTTTGAAAAATGTATTGATAGCAATGTTGAATATTATTACACAGGAAAAAAACAACTACACATAAAATAATTAGACCGTGACGCCTCTGCCTTTCTAAATGGAGGGACAGTAACTGCGTGTGTATATGTTAGGGCTGCCACAAACGACTGTTTTGATAGTCGACTAGTCACCGATTATTTTTGCGATTAGTCGACTAATCAGATCATGCATCCATTGGACGTAAAACGTACAGCTTATTGCACCAGCATGCATCTGCTCTTATATAACTATCATTAGCTTACAGCTTTAAGTGTTTAAGGTATGTGCTAACTAAAAATAAAGACAAGATGATAGTTTATTAAACTTTTAATGAAATTTGCAGATTGTTTCGGTGAAGTTTAATAAACTCAGCCGTCTGCTCCTTGCTATCTAAAATATAACAGGACACCGGAGTATATTCTCGAGCATCTCACACTTCTCATAATCAGTTGTCTGTGTAAAAACTATAACTTTAATCTCAGCCAAACCGATTTACTCAGGAACAAATAAAATACTAAAACAAGCCAAACAATAACTTTTTAAGTTATCTAAGTGACTTATATATCATGTTTAACCTGAGTAGCGAAAGACGGCGGTGGGTTTGAAAACAATTTGCCCGGAATCCGGTGTTCTCACCGGCTCTAGTGAGGCTTGGACCCCGGCTAGCTATCAAGCTGGTGGGTAACAGACGTCTCGGAAAACGTCCGAGTACTTTTGAAAATATGTGGTGTCTTGATAAACTGAGCAGATATTTGAGGTTTACACAGTTACATTCTTGCCTGAAAATATGTTAAACGTGTATTTTGTGACCAAGAAAGAATAATAAGAGTAATATTAAAACTAACTAGCTGCCGCGATTGTTGGAAACTGAGCTGGGTCGCGCTATGAATTCTGGGACACAGCTTCTTCTTCTTCGGGGTTTAACGGTAGCTGGCATCCTTGTACATGCAGTGCTGCCATCTTCTGTTTCAGTCCGTTATTGCACTCTTAAATCCTACTACTTATTCCTGCGTCTTTTATGATCTTACAAAGTTTCAAACGACGCATCGACTATTAAATTAGTCGTCGCCGATTTTGATAGTCGACGTAATCGTGACTAGTCGACTAATCGTGGCAGCCCTAGTATATGTAAGCGTGTAAAACCAGAAGATAGTCAGATTAACAGTATTTTGTCTCTATCTGCCATTCTGCAATTCATCTCATGTAAACAATAACGTGGCGCACAGCATGACGTAAAAAAAGGCACATACCTTTGACGTTGCGTGACAAACTCTGTATTCCTCGTCCACACGTAAACGGAAAAACAAACATTTTTCTTGTAAAACAAAGGGGGGCCTAGCAAAAAAAGTTTGGGAACCGCTGCATTAGGTGATATTATATATAATAATAAATGATAACTATAATATATATAATGTTCTTCCTGATATCTATTGCTACCAATAGAAGTAAAAAATGACAGACAAAAGTTTACATTTTAAAGACAGTGCAGCAGCCACAACAAAACCATTTTTGGTCAACCTTAGTAGTCAGGTCAATACGCACTATCGGAAAAGTTCTGTTTGAGTTAATTTGAAACACAAGGGCTGTGGTGGCCAGAAAGAACATAAGGCGTAGACTGGTACTACTGGTGGCCAACTTGAGATGACATTACTTAAATCTTGGAACCACATTTCACTGGAAAACAAAACAAAACATTATATAATCATCAAGAAATCATAGATAATGTTTTATTGCAAGAAAACGTCATCTGAAATTAAATTGTATTGAAATGAAATGTACTGTATGTATGGATTTGTTTTCTTACCAATGCCGGTTTGCGTAAGGAGAAGAGGCAGTACAAGCAGGAGGACATCCACTGTCACAACTGCTCCGATTATCCATATAATTTTTGATGCTTTAAAAGAGGAGGTTATTTCGCATTTTAAAAGGAAACTGTTTAACAGGGTAAAAACACCTTGAAACTTACTATGGCAATGTGACACAGATGGCTCATTCTCAAGAAGCATTTGTTTAATTCGGTTTTTAGTGATTTGGAGCACACAAAAACTTGTTTACACATATGTTCTGTAGGTTACTGTACTGGGAAGGTTACTTTTAAAATTTATTCCATTACAGATTACAGAATACATGTATTTTGTAACATACACCGTTAAGCTACTCAATGACAGTAACGTATTCTGGATACTTTGGATTACTTAATATATTGTCATGCTTTACAACTACAAGAATGTACTATTGCTGTGTGATTTATTACTATTACTGAATGTTACTCTCCATACCAATACCAACTAGATTTTTAAATCTTAATATAAAATGAGTAACATATGACATGACATCAGGTAAGACTGCACTTTTTGCTGTGATCTCGTATAGAAAACTACTTCTGTATCAGTAATATGTTTGTTTGTTTTTTGTCTGTTAATAATCATGTGGAGTAGCATTCATTAATAGGAATAAAAATCACACAGCAATAGTACATCGAAGATACTGAAGTTTTGCCCATCCCATTCTTCTTATATAGTGGTCTCGGAAATTCCAAGTAAGAAATGCAAATGAGTGTTACCTACAAGCATACTTTAACAGGTAAAATGAAGTGGCAAACCGTCCTGGCTTTATGACTATGAGCTACAAGCATACTCTGATGGGCAAAGTTAAGTGGCAAACCGTCATACCTTCTTAAATTTGCAGAAATGTGCATAAACTAGTTACGGTGGGACGTTTTGCCGAAGTAGGATGGTTGGTCAGAACACCGGTACATGTATTCTGTTACTCCCCAACACACACACACACACACACACATATACACATATATATATATATATATATATATATATATATATATATATATATATATATATATATATATATTAGGGGTGCAACGATACTCGTATCGATATTGAACCGTTCGATACAGTGCTTTCGGTTCAGTACGCATATGTATCGAACAATACAAAATTTGTAATTTATTTTATCGACTTTCCTTCTGACAATGCTGTCTGTGTTGAGCGCTCAGTGAATCTGCGTTCGACTACTCCGCCTAGGCTGCACTGTCGAGCGCAGATCCACTGAGCGTTCAACACAGACAGCATTGCCAGAAGGAAGAGCGCAGGGCAAGCTAGCGAGACAGAAGTTAAGCTCTCCTTGCAACATGGCAAATTGAACCTCCCCCACCCTCATTCAGATCTGGCGTTTGGAATTATTTTGGTTTTCATGTGACGTATGACCCTGAAGGTAAGCGCATCATGGACTAAAGTAAAACAGTATGTTGGATGTGCCACGCAATGCTCAATTACATGGGTGGGAACTAGTGTGTTAGCGCAGTTAGCTCGTTAACGTGTTGGCCATCTAGCCCCACGCACGGGGCGATCAGGGGTAGCTCGTTAACAGAGATTTGCCGTGTTGTGGCGTTAACGTCATTTCAACGAGATTAACGCTGACAGCACTAGTGGGAACACAACGAATATGACTGCACATTTACGCCGACATCATCCTAGTGCAAAGACAAGTGGAAGCAGACAAAAACAACAAGCATGCATGCTACAAACTTTACCCGAGTCATTTAGACAGCCGTTAGCACATGATTCTCCTTATGGGGACCTGATATGTTTAATATTGTGGCGAGCTCAGACAAGGAGGAGACGGAGGTGTCGTTTGGTCTTGCTTCCCGTGAGCTAGCCAGGGAGCACAGCCGTTTATTGACATCTGCAGAAGAGCACTGCCGCTAGCTAACTGCTCAGCGCGGCAACCGCACAGCAACAACAACAACAACAACACATAGGGCGCCCTCTGACCCCGGAAGGACACACCGTCGCAGCGAGAGGGCGTCACCCGTCACTATGGCAACATAAACAAAACATAACTGTACAAACAGAACCCCGAACAGCCCTGACCCGCTACATAGCCCCCACCTAAGGGGTCAGTCGTCCCCGACGACCCCATTACCCCACACAAAGTCCTGCAAATGTCCAGGTGCCTTCTTTTGGCGCACCGGCCGGTCACGACCGGCGGGGGAAAAGTCACTCGGGTCAGAACATGGGGTGCCACCATCATCCCACTTCTGACACCAATGTGGCGAGCTCAGACAAGGAGGAGACGGAGGTGTCGTTTGGTCTTGCTTCCCGTGAGCTAGCCAGGGAGCACAGCCGTTTATTGACATCTGCAGAAGAACACTGCCGCTAGCTAACTGCTCAGCGCGGCAACCGCACAGCAACAACAACAGCAACACACAGGGCGCCCTCTGACCCCGGAAGAACACACCGTCGCATCGAGAGGGCGTCACCCGTCACTATGGCAACATAAACAAAACATAACTGTACAAACAGAACCCCGAACAGCCCTGACCCGCTACAATATGCTGCTGAGAATATAGCTCAGAAGAAGCGTATAGTATAGCTTTTATTTTGGAAAGAGCCATTTCTCTGTAATAAACTCTCTTTTCCAAAGATGAGTGATTCCTCAATCAGATACAGGGCTCGCAAAATCGCTAGCCCGACGTCCCGGGGCTAGCGATTTTTCCAGTCGGGCTACCAAAATCTATCTCTGCCCTGCCCGTCGGGCTATTGAAGGAAAAATATATGTCAATGCTTTTGCATTCTTTCGGAAATGTAGCTGGGTAATTATGTCATTGGCATCGGTGAGCCACTGTCAATATGTGACATATTGAAATCGCATTTGAATTTGCGCTTGTTTTTTGCTTTCACTTTGCAATCGCGTGAACTGTGTATAGAGAGCGACAGTACTGATTGCTGAGTGATGATAATTTGCGCACCAATTCCTCTGACATGGTCTTATCAATCGTTAGCTTACTATGCAAACATGACAAGTGAAATCTCCCGCAGCAAGCTTAAACATGTGAGAGGTTGATCGCGCAGAGAATCGCTGAGCGTTATGTGAGTGCGTGTGTAAAAGCAGCAGGATATATATTTTAGTTCTGCTGAGCCAAATAAGACAGGTCAGGGTGAAGAAGTGACAGCCAAAGAAAAGCTTACCACAAAACGGAAAAGTTATGACAAATCAGACTATAAGGCAAAAAGAAAGTGCAGCTTTATGGTTTCATGGACAAAAGAATTTCTGTGGCTGCGATATGACGAGCTATATAACCAGGGCTGCACATAAGTGGTCCGCAGGTGCGCATTCGCTGTCAAAAAAAAAAAAAAAAAAAAAAAAAAACGCGCACAAGATATGAAGTTGCAACGCGTGTTTGCATACATAAGATTTTCTGGAGGAGGACAGACATTTGTTTAGAACTCTTAAAGATGTCGAAGAAGCAAGCTCCTTTAAGCAATTACTTTGGTCTTCCTCCACCTCCAAACAAATGTCAGGAGTCCGAACCACAAAAGAAGCGCGTATTCTCGGAAAAGTGGTTGCAGGAGGTGAGCTGGCTTCAAACAAATGATGAACGCACAGAGATGTGGTGCGGAATGTGCCGTGAAAATCCCACTCTAGCGGACAAAAACAGTGCTTTTTATATGGACGCAAACGCGCGTTGCAACTTCTTATCTGGTGCGCATCTTTTATTTTGACAGCGAATGCGCACATGCGGACCACTTATGTGCACCCGTGTAAATAACATAATGTTCTGCCGGGTGTGTTGTTGGTTTTCTCTCGATTCCTGAGTCGCCAAGCGCCTTTGTTACTGGGACCAGTCATTTTAAGAAAGGCCCCCATTAGAACCCATGAGAAATGCAAGAAATGCATTATTGCTCAGTCTGCAATATCTTTCCCAGAACAAACACCAATTGCAAATAACATACTAAAAATAAACCTGAAAAATCTGTTTAGAACAGCGTACTATGTTGCAAAGAGTGAACTACCACTGGCAAAATTTAGCAGTCTTTGCAAACTTCAAAAAGCAAATGGCCTAGATCTTGGTTCCACTTGTCTCTTACCCGTGACTTCAGTGGAAATTTCAAATTCAGGATCTGACACAGACTGATTCATGTCCTACACAGTTCTTACAAGTTCATAGAAATTTCTGTTCAATTAGAACCAAGTATTTGAGTTGATGATTGTAATTTTTATACAATGTTGTAATTTGTGTTTCAACAATTTTTTGATTAATGTTTTGTTTCCTAAAGTATAATATTGTAAAGGAAACAAAACATCAATCAAAAAATTGCTCTCTTTTTTATTCGGGCTACTTACATTTATTTTGGGCTACCAAAAACTGAAGAGTCCCTGCCCGAAGGGCTACCAGGGATTTTGAAATTTTGAGAGCCCTGAGATATATTTATTTTTTTAATTACTTTTGTTTCAGCAACATTAAATTTAAAAACTGTACTTTTGAGTTAAAATATATATTTATAATTTTAATAAATGACAAATTAAAAAGGCATGAACATTTTTTTTGTATCGAAAAAATATCGAACCGTGACACCAAAGTATCGAACCGAACCGAACCGTAAATTTTGTGTATCGTTGCACCCCTAATATATATATATATATATATATATATATATATATATATATATATGTGTGTGTGTGTGTGTGTGTGTGTTCTTTAATAAAAATAGTAAAATTAGGTCTACCTGTCATTCCATCATCAGTTGCTGGATCTGTAAGAGTTGTGTCACCAGCAGTAAAATTGCTCACAGCTGTGAGAGTTACCCCAGGAACAAAAGAAGGGGAGGCTGCCTCTAGTGAGATTCCAGGAGAAATATTTCCTTTAGTGCCTAGAAAGTGTACTTAATCAAACATTAAAAACCACAACAATAAACTTTTATATTTATATTTAAAATCTTACCTGTAATTCTGTTTCTTCTTTGGATTTTTATAGAAATAGGAGTAGATGTTGTGAAAATCCTCAAAGTATTCAGGTCTGATGGATTCCTTTTTTTAAAACCTATTTTTTTGTCAAATTATAAAAATCAAAAAGAATTTCTTGACAGCTCATTAAAATTTTCACATTAAGAAACGAATATATGTGTTCACAAAAATCAACTTTTTAAGTCACTTTTAAAAATCTTACCTGTAATTCTGTTTCTTCTTCGGTCTTTCATAGAAATAGGAGCAGATGTGGTGAAAGTGCTCAAAGTAGTCAGATCTGATTGATTTAACAAATGTCAAAATGTGAAATTTAAAAATCCAAAAGATTTTTTTCATAGCTCAATGAAATTTCCACACTAAGGAACTAAGAAATGTATTCAGTGTTATTTGTAAAATAATATCAGAAATTATTTCCAGTCCTGTATGCAGCTGTTTCATTCTAATATGACATTGGCAATGGTAATTTTTATATATAGCATTCATTTCATGTAACTCAATTTGCTTCTTGCAAAAAAGAAAAAAAGAAACATTAAAAAAAAAGCCAATGTCGGTATATAACGCCTTACTGCAGCTAAAGCAGTAAAACATAACAAAGTAAAGCAATTCAATCCAGTCTTTAGGTGATGACGTGACGAATCCTCCTTCCGGGCCCAAACTACCCTGCATTTAATAAGGCTTTTGTGTTTTTAAAGTGTTTTAATGCTTTGTATCTTGTTCTACTTAATCTGAACAAGCACCTGAAAACAGTCAGTGACCACTGTCGGCCTCTCTCAGTTTTTATTACCGCTAATAATTTTAAAGCTCAGTTTTTAAAACCTTACGATGTAACTACAGCCCAGACCCAGGAAGCAGTACATTAATGACTAACCTTGTATTGTGGATGAATTATCTCAGTTGTTATCCTGACTGAAGTTTGATCCGTTTACAGCAACCTGCCATGCGATTGCATTTGTCACTGAAGAATCCTAATGTTAACTTTTATCGAGTGGAAAAAAGTTAGCGTTCATCCTCCAGCTTCACTGTTTATATTATGCTAACAGAGCTGTGTCGCTAGCGATCACGTAGCACATCATATACCAGCTAGCCAACTTCAGTAACCCTATAATCATCACTTCTGTTTAGTTTTCTGTCTTCATATATGTCAGAAATGATAGCAGAGCTGTACGTCTTAATTTGTTTCAGAAATCTGTCAGTCAGGACATGGTATATTATATTTAGATCAAAGCTGGGGAGCTAACTCCCTGCTAACTTCTAACTCCGTTAAATGTCATAAATTAAATTTTTATGGATGCCTGGGTGTTAAACTTAATTGTTACACCTGTTAGAGCAGCCACACTCATCATTTTATTACAAATGAAAGAATTTAGACAGTTTTTCAACTCTGAGTGATGCCACAGTGGACCTGCAGCGGAGTTTGGGCCCAGACAAGGCTAACAACGTCAGACTTAACCCTCTTGGGTGGATGGATGCGCTGGCACGTCAAAATCACATGACCAATTTAAGATGACACAGCAACAAGATGCAGCGACCCAGTTTCCATTTAAACTTTGGTCGAAAGTGTGGCCTTCAAACTATGTACCAGTTTTTTAATTGTTTTGATGGGCCACGTAAAACCAGAGTTATGATAAAAAATACACGCAATGCTTTTTTCTGAACAAAACAGTGGTGTTTACAGCGGGAAGAAGCTAGCAAACACTCTTGGCTTGCGAGTGAAAAAAGAAACACCCCTTTCCTATTGGTGTTAAAGTTTACAATGTCAGCCAATCAAAAAAAATTATATGGCAACATGTGACATTTGGTTGCTTAGGAAGAGGGGGCAGTTTTAGGAGTGATGCCCGGTGAAAGTGTGCGAGCGAAAGAAAGAGAGAGAGAGAGTTTTCATATGTGAGACATTAGTGACGTTTAGCATGTTTGGAGGCTATAGTTAGTGTGTAGTGTAGTCATTGTTTTGTATTGTGTGCCAGTTATACTGCTGAATGTCACAGTTGCTCCAAAAAAGCCACCAAAGGCAGTTTCCAGTCTAAACGCTGTCTCCACATGGAAAACTGGACTGATACATCTCCTGCTGTCAGACCTGCAGGGTTTAGGCCTGTGGTATTCTCCTCTGTCTTATAGTGGACAGACACTATTTTTGGAGTGGCACAAATAATTTGTGTGCCTTCTTATTTGATGCAGAACACCTGATTGTTGTGTAAATAGTTTTAAATGGTTATATAAAAACGCCTGAAGCCTTGGCTGCATTTTGAGATAAATAGTAACATATAACTTGTGCATAATTTTCAGAAATGTACAATTTATATTTGATTTCAAGTTATGAAAATGATTCATTAAACATGTTTGTGGTTTTTACAGTAAAAAATATAACTTTTTTCTATTCGGATTTAAATTTTTTTTCTCTGAATTTAGATCAATTGTGCTAATATAGTAGGTCAAAACGAAAAAAAAAAAACCCCTCCAATTTCAGATATTTGAGGTTGTGCTGAAAATAATGATACCAAACAAGTCAAGCTTAACAGTTTTTAAGGGTGAAATATAGAGGTAAAATCAAAAGTAGTCAAAAACTGCAAATTATACCCTGGACCCCAGAGGTTTAAAGACCAGATAGCCCCTTTGAAGTGCAGGCCTGGGAGAATAAAAATGCTTTTTGTCTATGTTGGATATATTAACAGTTGTAATTGACCTCAGGTCAGCAGGCAGATGGTTTAAAATTATCACAATAATTCAAAGCAGGCTCGGCACACATCCAATTCTGGGAACAGTTACAAGAGCTGCACCTCATCAGGTGCAGCTCTTGTAACTGTTCCTGAGAGGTCTAACTGCACTGTAATACTGCGCAGTTATTCCTGGTTAATTTAAAATACAGCTGTGTAAAAGTCAGTTTTGGCTTATGTTTTTGACTTGTAAAACCTAAAACTATATGTGCAGACTGTGTGGAAAAACAGTACAGGCACTTACGTTGTATACTAATGGAGGATATGATGCTGTGAGGAGACTGGTATTGTCCTCCTTTACGCTCTGTCATGTAAAAACATGCCACTTGAACCTCAGCAGGTGAACTCTGCTGTGCCATAAAGATGATCTCAGTTGCTGTAAGTGTCTGCTGACAGGAGATGGACGTAGATTTTCTTCTTCTCATGAAGTACAAAAAACACTGAGTCACAGAAACAGATGATGGAGTCTGACAGTTCACTGTGACTGAGTCTGTTTCTGTGATCACAGCTGGATTCACTGTCAGTTCAGGCCGAGGAGCTAAAAATGTAAACAGTTGTTGAGTTAAATAACTAAATATTGCTTTTTTCATAAAATAAGATCAATGAGAGAAAATCTTTTGTTAGTTTTACCTTTTATATTAGTCATGAAAAATGTCTTTACACCTCACTTATCCTCCATTTTATGAGCAGCTTTGTATATTAAAGTAATTATTTAGTTAAACATTCTAACATTAGCCCATTGTAAAAAAAATTTACTCACTCTGTATGATGATTGGTGACATGTTACTGACTGGAGATTTCTGTATATTAAGGTAATAACAGGTCATCTCAACTGTAGCAGGTGAACTTTGACGTGTCCATGACAGAAATTCAGACCCTGTCAGAGTCTGCAGACAAGGAGCTGATTTGACAGTTTTATCTCCTGAAATGATGAAATAACACTGAGACACAGGAACAGATGATGGAGTCTGACAGTTCACTGTGACTGAGTCTGTGTCTGTGATCATCAGCAGGCTCACTGTCGGTTTAGGTGGATGAAGATCTGAAAAAATAAAGTATATGTTAGATTAATTAAATATATTTGCATACAAATTAGATAATTTACATACAATATTTATGATAGCAGAGTGCACTGAGATATTAGTCATTCCAGCCCATAAGCATTAATAAGCATTACTGAACCATAAACTGTTCATGGTCATTTCTTCACTCACCGATTATGTTGATGGTGGATGGCTCGCTGTCAGGAGATGTACGTTTAAAAGTATACGTTTGTAAAGTGTAAGAACATCTCACTTCAACTTCAGCAGGTAAACTTTTCTGTGCAATCTTCAGCAGCTCAGTCCCTGTCAGTGTCTGCACACAGGAGGAACCTTTGGACAGTTTTTGGCTTGCAATGTAGAAATCACACTGAGACACAGAAACAGATGGTGGAGTCTGACAGCTCAGTGAGACTGAGTCTGTCTCTGTGATCAGAGGTGGATGCACAGTAATTTCAGGCCAAGGAACTGAAAAAAATGTAAACATTTGTTGAACTGTGTAGATAACCTGCTGTTAGTTTGGTATTTTGTCCTAATCCGCCTGCCGTACCTCCGTGTAGGTGTGTGTGTATGTTTTGAGTGGTATAGGCGCCATTCCGTTATTGAATCCAAGCATGTAAGTTCTCTGCTGCTGTGCTGGTTAATAAAACCACGTTAACTGAGATTACTGCTTCATCATTATCATACTGGTGAATATACAACAAACTGAATAAGCAAATATACAAAAATAATCAATGACAGAAAATGTTTAGGTGGTTTTACTTATTATATTGGTGGTGAAAAATGTTCTCACACCTCACTTATCTTGCATTTGCAGCATTGTATATTGAAGTAATTATTTAGTTACACATTCTAACATTAGCCCATCGTTAAAGTGTTTACTCACTCTGTATGGTGATTGGTGACATGTTACTCAGTGGAGATTTATATATATAAAGATAGTAACAGGTCAGTTCAACTGTAACAGGTGAACTTTGATGTATCCATGACAGAAATTGAGACCCTGTCAGAGTCTGCAGACAAGGAACTGTTTTGGCAGTTTTATCTCCTGAAATGAGAAAATAACACGCAGAGACAGGAAGAGGATTCTGACAGTTCACTGTGACTGAGTCTGTCTCTGTGATCATCAGCGGGCTCACTGTCAGTTTAGGTGGACGAAGGTCTGTTAAATAAAATATATGTAAATTTTAATAAGTAAATTTGATGTACATAAAATATTTTTGATAATAGATTTACAATACCAAAGTAAGCATGTAAATGTAAAGTATTTACGTCTATAAATGTTTAACCTATAATGCAAATTTAATTGTCATTTCTTCACTCACTGTTTATGTTGATGGTGGATGGCTCACTGTCAGGAGATGTAAATTTAAAAGTATAAGTTTGTACAGTGTAAGAACATCTCACTTCAACCTCAGCAGGTAAACTCTTCTGTGTGATCTTTAGTAGCTCAGTCGCTGTCAGTGTCTGCACACAGGAGGAACCTTTGGACAGTTTTTGGCTTGCAGTGTAGAAATCACACTGAGACACAGAAACAGATGATGGAGTCTGACAGCTCAGTGTGACTGAGTCTGTCTCTGTGATCGCAGGTGGACTCACGCTCAGTATAGGTGGAACACTGGCTGCAATTTCAGATGTAAATATTTCATGATGAGCTATTGTGGAGACGTTTCAAAGTAACAAAGCAAACAGCTGATACACTGATTAACATAAGTGTGTGCGTCTGTGTGTGTGTGTATAATTAAATTTATTACACTAACCTTGTGCTTTAATTCCATGAAAATAATCTGTTGAAGTTGAAGAAAACATGTATAATGATATGAATCTTGAATCAATCTTATTATGTATTAAACATAAGTATGCATTAATAATGTATAGTATGTACAAAGCATAATAATAGCAACACCTAACAAAAATATAAACTGAACACATCAAATGTAAGAGCAGAAAAAATGAAAATAAAAGAATTTCACAGGAAGTTTAACTTACAGAGAAGGATAACGAACAGCAGGACTCTAGCCATGATAGCATGAACGACCTGCAGAGCAAACTAACACTAATCTGACGTTCACCAACATTACATGACATAACTTTCTTCCAGGAAAGCCAGAAGTAAACCGTACTAACCAGCCACAGTAACACATTTTTTTAAAACCCTCGGCCCATGTAACTATGATATATTTAGATAAGCGCTGCCCCAGTGTTGAAATATAAACAGTTTATATTTCTCTTGCTTTGCTGTTACATCTTTTACACTGTACAACCTCATTAGTTCCCAGAACTTAAAAAAACTATGCAAACTTGTTGCCTCAACTAAGTAAAGCTTACTTAAGATGACTATGTTAGGACAACTTATTCATTGTAAGTATACAGTACTAAGAATAGCTTGATGTTTCTGACTGTGCAGTACTAACTTCACCTGATGTTTTATCATCTTTGAAATTTCTAGTAAAGCACTTATATTAATATAACACTGTATGCAAGTATGATTAAAAAAAGAATAACTTACAACACTTGTTTTAATGGCGTTAAAATCAGCCCAACTTTTATTTTCAAATGCAAAAAAGTACATCAGCCAACATACTGGACACTGTTTTGCTCAACAACAACAACTATATTGCCATCACTGTTATAATCTTACAATGAAACAAAGTCAAAGATGTAATTATTCCTAAAACTATGTTTAAGCTTTCCACAATTTTGTTTTGCAAGCTACATTACTTATATAATCAAAATAAAATGTATTTATTGTTCAGTCACAAGTGCAGTCTCTAGTTTAAACAACATATTTGTTTTGCATTCAAACACAGAAGCTGGTATGTTGTAATATTTTAAAGACTATTTGTTTCCAGTCCAGGCATTGCTGCCTGAATGTCTGTAATGGATTTAGGTGATCTAAATGTAAGTTCAGAAGAAAGTCTTTAACATTGTCCCATCTTCCCTTAAGTACAGTGGCAGTGGATGTGGGATGGAGATGCAATGAGCTTAACCCTGCAAGTGACCATTTTCACTGACCACACCATCTGTGACGGAAGACTCATCTCTCCTGGTGGCCTGCAAGCCACAATATGATCTTTGAAGAAATGCAGACCAAACTGTTGTTGTTTGTTTACTTACACAGCATGTCTTGTAGAATTAACTCCCGACCCAAAAAGAAGCAAGCAGAGGGAGAAAAACCATAAAATTATTTAGAAGCTGATTTGATCCTTAATGGCTTTTCAACTGTTATATCTAACAACACAGAAGGTCAATGTTGACCTCGTACTACCAAATTAGACTAGCACATATCGTATTAAAACCACCATCTACACCATCTACTACCGTGTCTGAATGTGTGGTATTGCCTCTGTCAGATACATGTTTAAAAATATGACCATCTAATTTAAATATAATCATTGCATGCTTGTTAAAATCTAACTTCCAATATATAAAGTTTCTCCACAGATGTTCAAAAGCAAACACAAAGCATTAAAATAAATACAGGGGTTAAGAATATATACAGTGGGGCAAAAAAGTATTTAGTCAGCCACCGATTGTGCAAGTTCCCCCACCTAAAATGATGACAGAGGTCAGTAATTTGCACCAGAGGTACACTTCAACTGTGAGAGACAGAATGTGAAAAAAAAATCCATGAATCCACATGGTAGGATTTGTAAAGAATTTATTCGTAAATCAGGGTGGAAAATAAGTATTTGGTCAATAACAAAAATACAACTCAATACTTTGTAACATAACCTTTGTTGGCAATAACAGAGGTCAAACGTTTACTATAGGTCTTTACCAGGTTTGCACACACAGTAGCTGGTATTTTGGCCCATTCCTCCATGCAGATCTTCTCGAGAGCAGTGATGTTTTGGGGCTGTCGCCGAGCAACACGGACTTTCAACTCCCGCCACAGATTTTCTATGGGGTTGAGGTCTGGAGACTGGCTAGGCCACTCCAGGACTTTCAAATGCTTCTAACGGAGCCACTCCTTTGTTGCCCGGGCGGTGTGTTTTGGATCATTGTCATGTTGGAAGACCCAGCCTCGTTTCATCTTCAAAGTTCTCACTGATGGAAGGAGGTTTTGGCTCAAAATCTCACGATACATGGCCCCATTCATTCTGTCCTTAACACGGATCAGTCGTCCTGTCCCCTTGGCAGAAAAAACAGCCCCATAGCATGATGTTTCCACCCCCATGCTTCACAGTAGGTATGGTGTTCTTGGGATGCAACTCAGTATTCTTCTTCCTCCAAACACGACGAGTTGAGTTTATACCAAAAAGTTCTACTTTGGTTTCATCTGACCACATGACATTCTCCCAATCCTCTGCTGTATCATCCATGTGCTCTCTGGCAAACTTCAGACGGGCCTGGACATGCACTGGCTTCAGCAGCGGAACACGTCTGGCACTGCGGGATTTGATTCCCTGCCGTTGTAGTGTGTTACTGATGGTGACCTTTGTTACTTTGGTCCCAGCTCTCTGCAGGTCATTCACCAGGTCCCCCCGTGTGGTTCTGGGATCTTTGCTCACCGTTCTCATGATCATTTTGACCCCACGGGATGAGATCTTGCGTGGAGCCCCAGATCGAGGGAGATTATCAGTGGTCTTGTATGTCTTCCATTTTCTGATGATTGCTCCCACAGTTGATTTTTTCACACCAAGCTGCTTGCCTATTGTAGATTCACTCTTCCCAGTCTGGTGCAGGTCTACAATACTTTTCCTGGTGTCCTTCGAAAGCTCTTTGGTCTTGGCCATGGCGGAGTTTGGAGTCTGACTGTTTGAGGCTGTGGACAGGTGTCTTTTATACAGATGATGAGTTCAAACAGGTGCCATTCATACAGGTAACGAGTGGGGGACAGAAAAGCTTCTTACAGAAGACGTTACAGGTCTGTGAGAGCCAGAGATTTTCCTTGTTTGAGGTGACCAAATACTTATTTTCCACCCTAATTTACGAATAAATTCTTTACAAATCCTACCATGTGGATTCATGGATTTTTTTTTCACATTCTGTCTCTCACAGTTGAAGTGTACCTCTGGTGCAAATTACTGACCTCTGTCATCATTTTAAGTGGGGGAACTTGCACAATCGGTGGCTGACTAAATACTTTTTTGCCCCACTGTAGTTCATATGTTAAAGGTCATATACTGTATTTTTCGGACTATAAGACGCATTTAAAATCCTTTTATCCTTTTTTCTAAAAAAAAAAGTGCATATAATCCAGTGCGCCTTATGTATGAATTCTGGTTGTTCTTACTGACCTCAAACCGATTTTATGTGGTACATGGCACTCAAAAATCTGTCAAAAAATGTTTTAGTACTACTTTGGTAAGCTACGAAGCCGCACCGCTTGATGGATTGTTGGAGCATTACGACTACCGTTGTCAGGAGTCTCATGGAGTAATACATACTGTGCGTCAACATTATATTACCGTATTGTGTGTATAAGGACCCCCAAATGGCACCTGTTAAGAGACATGTGTGGTGGCAGATTTCTTTCATCATGTATTAATCACATATTTTAATCCTATCACTTTAGTATAGCAAGAGCACTCCTATCACTTAGTTGTATGCATGTGCACTACAAGTGGGCCTTATGCTCTACACACACAGTGAGGCCATTGTAATGGGAGACTGCTTATCAGGGATGTAAATCCTTAGGTGACGGCAGAAAACAAGGTCATAATTCTCTCTGTGAGGGAGGAGGTTTTAAGGATGGGACTGAAGGTATAGTGAAATATAAGAGGCTGTGGAATGTTCTTTGTTTGAGAGTGTTCTGGGAAGGTATAAAAGAGTTCAGGGTGGTGTCCATCCTCAGAAAACTGTTTGGTGCTTGATGTGAATATTTTCTCCACATTGCAACGTGTTAATTAAACCACTTCAAATTGAGTGCACTGGGTGTGTTGCAGGTTATTGTTAAAATTTCCATAACACATGCTTACGAAGAGAATTTCAAACTCAAGGCTATCAGTCACGCAGTAGAACATGGGAATAGAGCAGCTGTGAGAGAATTCAACATTAATGAATCAATGGTACGGAAGTGGAGGAAGCAAGAAGAATGAGTTGAGTAAAGTTTGACTTATTTGACTGTTTGTTTGTTTTTTTGCTTAATGCCCCTTATAATCTGATGTGCTTTATTTATGAAAACAGACCTGTTCATTGACAATACGCCTTATAATCCAGTGTGCCTTATGGTCCGAAAAATGGACAGGGATGGACCATACAGTAGTGCAATACTGTATGGTCACCTGATCAGTCACCTGATCGGTGATTGGGGAAAGAAAGGGTTTCTGATTGGTCAAAAGTCTCAAATGAACAAAGGAGGTTTCTGATTGGCCAAAATGTGCAACGAAGGAGACTTCTGTTTTTCATTCAGTCTATTGTCTTTTTTTCTTTATCAGGCGATGTTTCCAGCTCCACCTGAAGCCTCGGCTGCTGTCTGTTGTCTTCAGCATGACCCCAATGTGTTATTTATTTATTTTTACTGGTTTAGAATGACTCCACATTAAGCATTATCAGTGTATATACAATAAAAGCATCTAGTCTTTACTCCTACATTGATGAGGATTTTCCTTTGGCTCTTTTGAACCATAACCGATTGGAAAATACCCTAAAATTAACAGAAATTGAGAATGAATTGCTTTCTTTTCCTCTGTGCTATTATGATGTGCAAAGACTAGCCATAAGAGGTGTCTTTTAGGTTGCACCGATGAGACCATGTAATTGTTTTACTTTTATACTGGTAAAATGTGAAGGATTATTCATACCATTGCACTGTCATTTACAGAAAGGCAAGAAATTAAAGGCCTACCCTGAACTCTTAACCCCCTACACAGAGCGACATTGTTGCACTGTGCCATGTTAGGGTCCACTTGTCAAAGGGAAAATAGTGGAAAATCAGTACAAAGTTGCTATGAGAGATTAACTTTGTCCGGTGACGAAGTATCTGAAGAGGGTTCACTGAAAAGTTGATTCTGAAAATGATGTGTTCATATACCATGGCTTTCACAGTCACCAGATCTCAACCAAGACTATCTGGGGGAAATTTGACTGACATAACAGATAGATAATAGCTCTGTTAGTGTTTCAGAATCAATTCCAGTAAACACTGAAGCTCTTGCAGAGACATGTGTTGTACAAATACTTCACAAAACTGTCTTTGTCACCTGCTTGTACACATTGCTTCTTTGGTTCTGGTCTGTTATGTATTTCTGTATATTTGTGTCTTCTGAGCCTGTTGGCAGAGAATGCTATTTGTGTGTAACTTAATAAAAAACATGTCAAACATGCTTCTCTTTCTATATACTTTATATACTATATAATTTTGAATTGCTCTCTTCAGTTGGGTGTCTTCCCTGTTGCCTTTAAAACGGCAGTGGTGAGGCCCCTTCTGAAGAAGAGCAATTTGGATTGTAATGATTTTAATAACTACAGACCTGTATCCAACTTACCATTTTTAAGTAAAATCTTAGAAAAACTTGTTTTTACTCAGATTAATGACTTTTTGAATGATAGACAGATCCTGGAGATATTCCAGTCTGGATTTAGGGTGAACCACAGCACAGAGACTGCTCTCCTAAAGGTTTTAAATGATCTTAGATGTAACTGGGACGCCCAAAAGCTCTCAGTCCTGGTGCTACTGGATCTAAGGGCAGCCTTTGATACAGTAGACCACGCTATTCTTTTAAACAGACTGAAACACATGGTGGGCCTCTCTGGTGCTGTACACAACTGGTTCACTTCCTATCTCTCAGACAGAACTTTTATGGTGAGTATGGATACATGCTCCTCTAAGATCCATAAAATGACATGTGGTGTGCCCCAAGGGTCAGTTTTAGGCCCTGTACTTTTTAATTTGTATATGCTCCCTCTCGGCGGTGTCATCAGGAGGCATGGAGTGAACTTTCAAAGTTACGCGGATGACACTCAGCTGTACATCTCCGTGTCTCCTGATGACACCAGACCAATGGATGCCCTTTTAAACTGTATTTTAGATATAAGATCTTGGATGTCAGAAAACTTTTTACAGCTTAACCAGGACAAAACTGAAGTTTTAATCATCGGTCCTGAGGCTCAGAGAGAGAAACTCTTGTCTAAATTAGAGGCATTTTCACTATGTCCTTCGCTACAAGTGAAAAACCTGGGTGTTATTTTTGACTCTGAGCTTGGTTTTATCCCACATATTAAACATGTAACCAAAATTGGATTTTATCATCTAAAAAATATAGCCAGAGTCCGCCCTATTCTCTCTCGGGCAAACACGGAGATGTTGATGCATGCTTTTATTACCAGTCGCATTGATTACTGTAATGCCCTGCTCTCTGGTCTTCCTAAAAAGAATATTTCAACTTTACAACTTTTACAAAACTCGGCAGCTCGTGTGCTGACGAAGACCAGAGGGCGGGCCCACATTACACCGGTTTTAGAATCGCTGCATTGGCTCCCCGTGTGTTTCAGGATCAATTTTAAAGTTCTTTTATTGGTTTTTAAATGTCTTAATGGTCTTGGGCCTTCTTATCTCTCAGATCTGCTTTTACCATATGAACCCTCGCAGACCCTGAGGTCCTCTGGTACTGGCCTTTTGATTGTCCCTAAAGTCAGGACACATACTCACGGAGAGGCAGCTTTTCAATGGTATGGTCCTCATCTGTGGAACAGCCTGCTGGAGGAGCTCAGGGCCGCAGAGAACGTACATGTTTTTAAGAACAGGCTCAAGACCCACCTTTTTAATTTAGCTTTTACTTAACGTTTATTTATTTTATGCTTATTTATTCTATCCTGTTATTCTATTATTAATTTAGGCTTTACCTAATATTTATTGATTTTATTCTTATTCATTTTTTAATCTTCTTACTCTATTTATATTTATATTGTATCCCGTTCTTATTTATTTTATCGTTTTACCCTGTATATATCCTTTTGTGTCATATCTTCAGTGTTTCCTCAGAGGGCGCTCTCTGCACCGGGGCTGTGATCGACCGTGGTTGCTGGGGCTCTGGGGGTCCTCTCAGCCTGGCTGGGGGGCTTCTTTGCCTCCCTCCTGCTGTGTGCCCAGCCTGGAGGCTACGGTCTGTGACCGGCTCCCGGTGCAGACGGCTCCCTGTTATAGTGTTTCCTCACTTGGCTCATGCGTACCCAGCCCAATTTTACTCTTTAAGTGTGTGTGTGTGTGTGTGTGTTATGTTAATGAGAGTGTGGGGAGTGAGTTGGAGGGTGGGGTGGGGTGGGCTGCTTTTAACCATGTGAAGCACTTTGTGCTACATTTTTTTTGTATGAAAAGTGCTTTATAAATAAAGATTGATTGATTTATAATTGTATGTTTTGTCAGTGCCCTTGGGACTATTGTGACACTGATTCAAAGAAGGTCAGTAAGTCTACGGTCACCGTACACTCTGGGCCAATGAAAAGACGTAACCGTCCATCTACAGTCACTGTAGACATTGTGCTATCGTAGACTCGACTTCAGTCCATGTGGAGGGCGCAAACTAAGAAGTAAAATTTCCAGCTTACTTACTTAAGTACATATCCACATACTTTAATATGATGTTTGCTCAACCTTTGCAGATTAAATGGCTTCAACTCTTCTGAGAAAGCTTTCCACAAAGTCTAGGAGTGTTTTTATGAGAGTTTTTGAACATTCTTAGTGAAGTGCATTTGTGAGGTCAGACACTGATGTTGTTGTTGATGTGTAACATTGGAATCAGACAAGTATCATTCTTCTTGCAACCGCCAAACCCAAACTCATTCACTCCAGAGAACATGTCTCCACAGCTCTAGAGTCCAGTAGTGGTGTAAGTGGTGTTACACCACTGCATCCAACGTCTTTCATCGTGGTTGGTGATGTAAGATGCAGCTATGTCATGGAAACCCATTACATGAATCTCTCTATGAACTGTTCTTGAGCTAATCTCCACACTGCAGTTTCTCAATACATTAGCAAAGACACAGAGAATCAACACTCGCTGTAACAACACACAACAGAAAATCAACAGCCATGAAAAATGAATGGCCTATATTTGGTTTTTAAATGTGAATCTGTATTTATTTGTATGCTATTAGAAATACCAAAATCAACAGAGGTTCAAATTGGAGATCAAGGAATTCACAGGCATTCAGTCATGATGAAGCTGAAAACGGCGACTATCCAATGTTGACTACAGACTACTACTACTACAAGTTCATTTGTCATTTTGCAGAGCTGGTTCACAGGAAAACCACAGGATGCATCAATAATCACACACAAAGGCCACAGAGCTACAAAGAACGAAAGGTAAAGTTAAACAGAAATGGCAAGATGAGTGTATTTATACATCACATCTGCTGCTGAGGCTTCAGTTCCCACTCATACATTTACTCTTATTGCTGGTTTCCCATATTAGTGGGGCACACAAAGTCATTAGTTTGTTTCTCTGTTGCTATGCAATTAATGTGCAAAACTTGTCACCTGTGGTGCTAACACGTATCATCATCATAGATAATTGTATTGAAAATGATTACCTCACAGTTCACATCTTAGCCTGTTTTGTTTTAACTGTAATTTTAAAACTCATGTCAGCAGATAACATCACTCTTTTCTGATTCTAACATGTTTATCACAGAGGACAGTGCAGTAGAAGCTTCCATGATTCAACCTCAATCTCAACCAAGGTGTACTCAACAAGTTTAGAGCTTTAAAAGCTATAAAACTCTAACACTTAACAGTCTGAGTATGCAGACTGTAATGATTTGAACAGAATGAGTAACAGATAGCTGTGGTGTGTTTGCCTCAGAAATAGTGGCCCAATTCTACACCACAGAAGCTGCTTCATGCATTTATTTTTTGATCCTACCTCAAACATTTTTGAGACACTTAATTTTGAAACTGTGCTCATTTGTCATGTGTGGCTGACAAAAACTGCAATGTGGTTATGAAGGGGCTGGCCAAAGTAGGTGTTCAACTTTAATGGTAGTTAACTCAGACACTTTTATAAAGTTTCAGTCTTTGCTGGAATGTTGAACTATAAACAGTCAGTGTAAATGCTTGTTGTTTGCTCCATTTCCTGTAAAACTTCCAACTTCTGTTTGCAGATACCAGTGAAGTAATCCTGCCATTAGAGCGGTGAGCGAACTGTGACTGAGAGAAAGTATATGTGGAGAAACTAGTGAGGAGATTCACTACTGTGGATTTTGTGTTGGACAATTGTTGCACTATTCATTTTAAAATAAAATCTCACGATAGTTTAAGAGTGTCTGCCCCTAAGTCCTGATTTTACCCCTCAGCTCAGTGAGAAGAAGGAGAATGTAAAAATTCCCTAAACTGCCAACATTAGAATGATACATTGTATAGGAAACCATGAATGTGCAGGACATGCAACACGACTTAAAAGGTGCTGTTTTACTGTATTTGTGGGGCTTGAGTACTTTTGTCACAGACTGATGGAGAGTAGACCAAAATGTACAACAATAAGTAAGTAAAATACACAAAAAGCAGACCTGTAATGGTTGAAATTAATTAATCTGACAAGATGGAAGACTACACGCACACACACACAAACAAGGTGGACTGCACACAGATGAGGTCATGAGAGCGATGGAACTGGATCAAAAGCAGGAACTAAAATCACAATGAAGTGAAGGAAAACAAAATGAAGCTCTGATTTCAGATTAGAACCAATGTAATGTTAGTACCAAACTTGGTTACCCCTGCTTAATTTAAATCATCGCTCCCTGCAATATTTTAGACAAAGGGCGCAAATGGTAAATGGCCTGTATTTGTATAGCGCTTTACTGCTTGCAAGTGGCAAACTACCTAGCGGGCCGTCAGGGTAACGCTACGAGAGCATCTCTCAACATGGGCCCCAAAAAAAGTACTGACAGCTGAGAAAGGCGACGATCAAAATACATGCACCACACACTGTAAAGTATTCATTAAACCCAATGGAACACCGGAACAAGCCAAAACATTGGTCATCAGAAATATTGAGGAGCTGGACAAATACTGATGCTCTATCAAGGTCTGCGGGGGCAGACCGTGTGTGAGTTTGTATAGAGGACCCAAGAGCAGACAGAGGCGAGGAGGCGAAACTTGAAAGCCAAACGAACCTTTATTTGGCTAGTTGCAGGTAAAAACATGGAAACTGAGAAAAAACTATGAACAACTGCAAAATACTGAATCAACTGAGGAAACTAAGACCTAGAACTGTGACATAAACTGTGACAAAAAACCTATGACCAGACATGGAGTGAAACACAGGCAATGCCACGCTGAACACAGGAAGACTGAGGACTTAAATACACACATGGGTTGATCAGGAGAAGTGGAGACACATGAGGACACAGCTGACTCCAATGAAACATAATGACAACACAGGGGAGAGTAAAACTGGACACACTAAGAAAAAAAGATGGCGCCGCGGATGTCAGCCTCGGTACTGCGCTCTCTCGCACTTTTCTTGTTTTTGTTTATTGTCTGTGCTTTTGGTCACTCAGATCACATCACTTTCTCCGGAGATCAACTGCTAAACATCAGGCAGTCGTTACAAAATAGTTCTGATCCATTTTTCATAAACGTTTTTCGGAGATTTTAGTCAGAGGTGCAGCAGCCCTCTGTGGCTCCTGGAGGAGAGGCAGATGGGGGACTCGCGCTGGTGAAACTGCGTTGGCGAGGATTCCACACGGCACTCCCCTCCATTTACCTCGCGAATCTCCGTTCTCTTCCAAACAAAGTCGACAAACTACTGCTTTTAAACCAGACTAACAAGGACTTTGCATGCTCTGCTGCCCTGTGCTTCACTGAAACCTGCCTCAGTGAGCGAATCCCAGATGCTGTCTTAAATCTGCCGGGCTTCCAACTTCACTAGGCGGACCGCGGAACGGAGTTTTCAGGGAAAACAAAGGGTGGTGGAGTCTGCTTCTACATTAACGAAGGTTGGTGTACTGATGTCACAGTGTTACAGAAATACGGCAGCCCATTTCTAGAAACTTTTTTCATTAACTGCAAACCATTTTATTCACTGCAGGAGTTTTGTTCCTTCATGCTGGTTGGAGTTTGCATCCCTCCTCAGGCCAATGCAAACAACGCACTGTGCGAGCTGGCTGACCAGATTACCACCCTTGAAAGAAAATTTCTGGATTCCTTCACAATTGTCCTTGGGAATTCTAACAGAGCAAATCTAAACCATGAACCTAAATACAGACAGCATATAGACTGCCCCACCAGGGACAGCATCACACTGAATCACTGTTACACTACTTTAAAAGATGCCCAATGCTCTGTCCCCCGGGCACCTTTGGGACATTCTGATCATTGCTTGGTCCATCTTATTCCAGTTCATAGGCAACAACTCAAACTTGCCAAGCCTGTAGTCAAAACTGTGAAGAAGTGGACTAATGCAGCAAAGCAGGAACTGTAGAACTGTTTTGACTGCACTGATTGGACTGTTTTTGAGAACCTGGATGAGCTGACGGACACTGTGACATCATACATCAGTTTTTGTGAAGATGTGTGTGTGCCAACAAAGACCTTTTGCACACAAAAAACCCAATAGACCATGGTTTCTCCAAAAGTTGATTCTGTTCATCTGGACGTAGCGTCCAAGTGACTTCTTCAGTGTCAGCTGACTGCAGGTTTCCCCAACCTTATAAACAGTACATTTGCATAATGACTGAAACCAGCCCGCTGAGGACCAATGGGCTGGGAGGTCGGTTCCTTAATCTTAATTATGCAAATTCTCATGACCATTGATCAACAACCACTGACCAAAACCCACTGATCAAAGACCACTGATCAATGGCCATGAGTACCATTCACAGAGAGTTGGGAAATGGCTGCAATCACAGCATTGTATGATGGCGAAAGATGTACCCTTAGGCCACCTCCTCGATTCAGAGATGGTCTTTCCCTTTTCACGTAAATGGCCTCCTTGACTCCGCGCTCAAACCAGCATTCCTCCCTGTCCTAGATGTGTACTTCCTCATCATTGAAAGAGTGTCCACTGGCCTGTAGGTGTAAATAGACTGCAGAGTCCTGGCCTGACGAGGTAGCTCTTCTGTGTTGTGCCATCCGCTTCGCCAGAGGTTGTTTGGTTTCCCCAATGTATAAATCCTGGCACTTAACAGCGTGCACTATGTTACTCTGTTTGTATCGGGGGACCCAATCCTTGGGATGGACCAGTTTTTGGCGCAGCGTGTTTTGGGGTTTAAAAGCCACAGAGACACGGTGTTTAGAAAAAATGCGTCTCAACTGCTCCGATACTCCTGACACATATGGGATCACTACAGGTTTTTGCTTAGGCAGCGGTTGTCCTTCTCTCCTGGATCGGCTGGAGCTTTCTTTAGGTGCCTTTCCAGCTTTGACAAAAGTCCAGCTGGGATAGCCACATTTACTCAGGGCCTTCTTGATGTGATGTTCTTCTGCCTCCCTGGCCGCTGTGTCAGTGGGGATGGTGTTCGCTCTGTGTTGTAGCGTCCTAATGACATCCAGTTTGTGCTCCAGTGGATGATTCAATTCAATTCAATTTCTTTATTGTCCCACAAGGGGAAATTAGTTTAGCAGCAGGATAAAAAAAAAAAAAAAAACAGAACAATACTATAAAATAATAATGATAATAATAGTGATAGAAAGTCCAAGGACAGTTATTTGCCATTAAGGAGACAAGATGCAGTAGGGATAAAAGAGACCTGGAGTCTTTTCCTCACAGGTACTCTAAAACGGCGGCCGGAAGGCAATAACTCAAACTCACTGTGAAGTGGATGGTTCACACAATTAATAATAGAATGAGCCTTTCTAAGCACATTTCTATTGTAGATGGCCAAAAGTCCATCTTGCCAGCGCCCTGAAATTTTTCTAGCAGTCCCAACCGATTCTTATTCTTCACCGTCAGGTTACCAAACCAGGCAGCGATACAAAAAGACATCACAGATTTGATAAAACTTCTATAAAACAAAGACAACATCTCAGATGAGACATTAAAAGATCTAATTTTCCTTAAAAAGAACAGTCTTTGTTGAACTTTTTTAGTAGTGGCATCAGCATGAGATTCAAAACACAGTTTATGGTCAAGTACCACACCTAGATATTTATAACTCTCAACTATCCTAATATCGGCAGTTTTAATGATAGTAGGTGATGAGCTATAAGAGGACTTCCTAAAATCAATAATCATGTCTTTAGTTTTTGACACATTAAGTGAAAGGAAGGACTCATCACACCAATTCACAAAATCATCTACAACCTGTCCATGGCCTGACTCATCCCCCACTAGAAGACTGACGATCACTGTGTCGTCAGCAAACTTCAGGATATGTCTGTTTGTGAAATTGCTGCGACACTCATTTGTGTACAGAATGAACAGAAGGGGAGAGAGGCAACAACCCTGGGGTGATCCAGTAGAGGAGGAGAGCACATCAGAAAATACATGATTCACCCTCACGCATTGTGACCTATTAGTCAGAAAGTTTGTCACCCAGCCGACCAGACTAGTGTCAAGCTTGAAATGATTGTAAAGCCTGTCAGCAAGTAAGAAGGGTTGAATTGTATGAAAAGTCAGCAAATAATAATCTTGCATGGGTGTGAGGGGCCTCAAGATGCTTATACAAGAGATGCAGAAGTGTGACAACAGCATCCTCCACACCTCTCCCTGCTCTATAGGGGGTCAAGATGGTGTTCAACATGCATTAAAATCTCCTTCTTAATTATCTTCTCAAATGACTTCATCACTAAAGAAGTCAGAGCCACAGGCCTAAAATCATTCAGTACCTTAGGAGAACTGCCCTTAGCAACAGGAACAATGACAGCATGTTTCCAAATCTTAGGTACTGTCTGTAGTTCTAAAGAAAGTGAGAAGATATGGTGAAAAATCCCACTCAGCTGATCAGCACAAGTTCTCAGTACCTGTCCACAGATGTTGTCAGGTCCAGGACTCTTGCTTTTAGTGTGTCTAAAAAGATTAGCTACCCCCCTCTCATCAATACAAATTGATGGGGGAGTGATAGTCTTTTCCCTCAGTGTGCTGGTCTGCCTACAGTCAAAGTTCTCAAAACGAAGGTAAAAACTGTTAAGACTGTCTGCCAGATGTTTGTCAGAGGTAAACCCCTCTACGGTAATATTGATCAGTGGTCTTTGATCAGTGGGTTTTGGTCAGTGGTTGTTGATCAATGGTCATGAGAATTTGCATAATTAAGATTAAGGAACTGACCTCCCAGTCCATTGTTCCTCAGTGGGCTGGTTTCAGTCATTATACAAATGTACTGTTTATAAGGTTGGGGAAACCTGCAGTCTTAACTGAAATATCTGGCATTTTTGGGGGGTATTTATTAAGAAAAAACAGCATAAATTATTGTATAGACTGATAATTTTTTTTCAGACTACACAGGGGTCTAAAACTTTAGTTTGCTGAGTGAAATTTATCACCATCTACAAAATGACTTGTTTTAAAAGTAGTCAAAAATTGCCAATTATACCCTGTACATGGGGTTAAACATTTTTAAAGTAACACAACAGTTACTTTACCTAGGAATTGGTTACATTTGTGATATTGTAACTCAGTTACTTTTTTGATGAAGTAACTAGTAACTATAAGTGATTACTTTTTCTTAGTAACTTGCCCAACACTGCTCTTAACTGTTCCTGTGAGAAGCCCGTAGAATGAAAAGTGTTATTGTGTGACAGTTTTAAGGCAAAAGAGGGGGAGATTTGTTAAGATGTTCATCGTGTGTATTCATGTTTTAGAATGTGTTGAACTGCATTATGGTTACTGTTTTAATTGTCACCACAAGGGAGCACTGTTTTCACTGTAAGGGAACATATGGTGCATCATCACGCCCCTGACCGAGACAGAGTGTACACAACAAAAATGGTAAAGGAGAGTTTGGAATATTGGATTTTACCTCACAACATTTAGAAAGCGATTCATATAATATGTTGAAGTATGTACATAAAGCCAAACATTATGTGCATTGTGTTTCAACAGCTAAATCTTTTGTTCATACTGCATTGGCTTATTTCAAATTTTAATTGAACAGTTTTATTTTTATTTTTTTGAAATGGGTCAGTTTGACCCATATACCATACAAGGGTTGATCAAAAAATTTCATTGGGTAGGAAAGTCAAGAAATGTAGGACTGTTTCATTTAAAAACAATTATCATCGGATATCTTACATGCAGTACTGACTAGAGATGGCACGATACCACTTTTTTATGTCCGATACCGATACCGATATCATAAATTTGGATAGCTGCCGATACCGTTATGAATCCGATATAGTGTTTTTTAATCAACAAAACTGTTTTTTTTTAAATATCTTGCTGCATTTTGTATAAGTTCATACTCAAGTTTAAAACAACAACTACACTAAAGCTATTCTGTTATACCTGTATGCAAAAAAAAATATTTCATAGTTCAGCAATACTGATCAATCTAATAAACTTAAACCTACACCATCCTCCCTATTCTGGTATTTTAAAGAGTACTTAGCGTAAATATTAAGCAACCTAACTAATAGGGTTCCAACTCCCAGCAACAACAAAAATAAATAAATAAAAAATAGGGAACCACCCCTCACGCTCCACCTCATGATGCTTAATCGACGTAATCAACCTTAATTTGATGCAGTGTGAAAAAAAAATGCACAGAAATCAATTATTTTTCAAGAAATATTAAATAGATTCAACATCTTTCTTCAACAAAATTGCAGACTGCACAGACGGTACCTTCCCAAAGGAAAATGTACTATAGCTTACTAGGGTATATTAGACTTAACAGTTACTATATACAGTAATGGACTTCTATACATTTTACATCAGATTAAAACTTTGGGTGTAAGATTCAGATAATTATTTAATAACAGCCAGACATTTTAAATGAGAATAAGAAAGAAAAGTATGTCTTTGTGCCCCCTTTTCCCTGTTAATGCCCTATCGGCCCCCCTGGCTAAACTTTGCTAGATCCGCCCCTGCACAGTTACCAGCGTCAGCTACGTAGAAAAAGATCCTCGAGTAGAAAGTAATATTAAATAAATTCTAACAACAGCTGATCAAGCTTAAACGTGCTGCTGTTGTTCAGCCGCTGGTTTCCTCTTTCTGGTGCAAAGTGGGCCAAAAGCAAACTAGAGACACGGACTTGCGACAGAAAAGCCGATCAGCTGATCATTAAGCAGTTTCATGATTGAAGTAGCAGCAAGAAGAGGCAGTCGCTTGTTAAGCTTAACGCAGGAATGCTTTACAAACATTCAAAGATGGACTTACACACTTGCTTTACTTCTCTCGGGATAACTTTGTCGGAGATGAAATGCCAGGTTGCTAGCGAAGCTCCAAATGCTATCCAGACCACCGACAGGTCCCGCATGCCACAGCCACTCTATCACGTGATGCATACTGCTCCGACGTGCTAACGTTCTGAGGCGAGTTACGGCGTGTTGCAAGTTTTGTGAGGTGCTTTCGTGATATTTAATGGATCGGATTACATTTTTTATTTTTCTCCGATATCCGATCCAGTAATTTAGGTCAGTATCGGACCGATACCGATACGTAATATCGGATCGGTCCATCTCTAGTACTGACACAATATCAAGATTTCATGTTAAAATATAACATCACTATCATCAAAAAACAGTTATTGTGACACCTCTAATATTAACTTCTATAGCATAAAACATATCTAAATGGCAAACCTGACTTACCTTTCATGTTGTATGGATTACTACGAGGTGACAAAGAGTTGTGTTCACTTTCTAAAGTGTAATCACAGCTGGCATCCTTTTTTTGAACAAAAAGTAGATGTCTCAAAAAATCAGCAACTGAAACATAAAACTGGGAGAACCTCTGTTTGGTTTTTCTGATGCTTTTCTTCGAGACAGTTTAATTTAGGACCGGACGACTTGCTCCAAAGTACAGATTACATCTTGTATCGTCTTTCACAGATCCAGGCAGAGATGAAAGTGAGGAGAACATATTCCCCATAAAAATACTGAACATTCATCTATTGTTTTTGACCTACATAAAGAGCAGTGGAGTGTCATCAGTCATCAGCCGAAATGTTACATGTTTAGCAGTAGAACAATATCAACAGTGTTGACAATCACAAATGTCCCACTGTTTGGTGTTTGGACAATCAACTTTAAGATACTGATCATCACGAGAATCCTGAGTGCCATTTTTGGTGAGAGCAATAAACTATGTAACAATCATACTGTTGAAAATATCATATTAAAATAAAAAACCTGAAAAGACACCTGTTTTTAGCTGCTGACTTAATATCAAGTTCACACATAGTCTAAGTCTACTGTTGCCTGTTTTTATATTCATGCTTAAAGTCACTTGTAGTAAGTAAGTGTAAGTTGAGCAAGTGGACCCAGATAAAAGTCAGAACAGTATGAGAACAGATCTAACTGCACACCAGTGCAAAACGTGTACCAGAACTGAATATATAATGATACAGAAGTACTCAAATAATATGGTTTTACCTCACAGACTAGACTCACAGCTAGATGCTGCTCTGGGTCAATCAAAATTATTTCTCTTCCTCCTGAGATGTGGTCCTAACTCTGCCAACAAGAGCTCAAACTGCCCATTGACATCCTGAAATATGTACGAACACAATCGTGATACAGCTTCAACTTCTGGATCAAACCATGACATTATCCATGTTGCTGCCTTCTCATGAGAAGTGGCAGAAGTCAAAATCGCTGTTTTTTTCCTTTCCTTGTTTAGAAACATCAGGAGGTGCGCATCATTGCTTGATCATTGCTTCATTTTTTTCACAGTGCAGTTTTTGAGGGTGAAATCTTTGCGAAAACACAACATTTTGGTGTGTATATGTATAAGTTCGTAACCAATATTCACCAATATCCAAATATTCAGACTTTGATGTTGTTTTTTGCAACAATCTTAGTGTGCAAAGCTGTAACCCTACAGCTTTGCACTGTAAAATCTAATTAGTTCACAGAACTCAAAAAACTATGCAAACTCGTTGCCTCAAAAAAAAATGAGTAAAGTTTTACTTAAGATGATTAAGCTAGGGCAACTTACTCATTTTGAGTACACTGTACAACCTCGTTAGTTCCCAAAAAAAACTAAGTAAAGCTTACTTAGGATGACTGTTAGGACAACTTATTAATTGCAAGTATGCAGTGTTAAGAATAACTTGATATTTCTGACTGTACAAGTTTACCCACTGACAAACATTTCAAGTTCAACTAAATGAAAAAACAATGTGTGGTAACCTGAATATAACAACAACAACAAACAAGCTTGTGGGGATAGGTTAATTGGATAATCCAAATTGTCACTAGGTGTGAATGTGCGAGTGAATGAGAGTGCAAATGGTTGTCTGTCCCTGTGTGTTGGCCCTGCGACAGACTGGCGACCTGTCCAGGGTGTACCCTGCCTCTCGCCCTATGACAGCTGGGATAGGCTCCAGCGCCCCCCGCGACCCTGAAAAGGATAAGCAGAAGCGAATGGATGGATGGATGGATGGATGGATGGATGGTAACCTGAATATGATTAAAAATAATTAACAACACTTTTTGTAATGATGTTAAAATCAGTCCAACTTTTATTTTTCAAATGCAACAAAGTATAACAGCCAACACACTGGACACTGTTCTACTGAACAACAAACAATTATATTGCCATCACTGTTATAATCTTACAATGAAACAAAGTCTCAGATTTAATTATTAAGAAAATAAGTTTAGGCCTACCACAAGTTTGTTTTGTACTTTATTTATATAATCAAAATAAAATATGTTTATTGTTCTTCACAAGTGCAGTCTCTAATTTAAACAACACATTCTTTTTGCATTCCAACACATGAGCTGGAATGTTGTAATATTTTAAGGATGGCTTGTTTCCAGTCCAGGCATTACTGCCTGAATGACTATCATGGATCGAGGTGATCCAAATGTAGGTGCAGAAGAAAGTCTTTAACTTCCCTTAAGTACAGTGGCAGTGGATGTGGGTTGGAGATGCAATGAGCTTGAACCTGCAGGCGACCATCTTCACTGACCACACCATCTGTGACGGAGGACTCATCTCTCCTGGTGTCCTGCAAGCAAACAATCATATTTTTTTGGACATGAACTTAATTGCTTTCTTAAAACATTTTTTCTGCATTTTGTATAGAACAGACTCCATTTTAGACAATCTCAGACTCCCTCCTGAGATTCAATACATTCAATGTCCCACTTGTCAGTCTGGATAGCCGTGACCACCACCCGACACACAATAATGTCATGAAAGCATCATTTTAAAAAGGGCTATGCAAACATGGCCAATAACTTTCATTCTAATGATGTGCAAAATGATTTGGGCACAAAACAAATTTTGCTGTTAGAAAACTTGCAGACTTCACTATATACAGTGTAGACCCTCTAAACTAAGTTTGGGGGATGTGATCTTCCAAGAAATGCAGACCAAACTGTTGTTGTTTGTTTACTTACACAGCATGTCTTGTAGAATTAACTGGAGTCAACAGCAACAGCATAGTGCAGTCATATCTCAAGTCTAATAACAGAAGACAGGAAAAGATCAGTAAAGAAACAACTTCCCCAAACCAAAGCACAAATAAAACAATAAGTAAAACAGGCTGATCTAAAGTATGATTAAAGTTCAGCCTGAATGTCACTGACAGTTGCTGATATATTGGAAAACCAAAATACTTACCTTAGTTGATGTCTTTCTGTCCAAAAGCAGGAGTGCTGGTCCCGAGCCTCAAAGACAGCAAGAAGCAAGCAGAGGGAGAAAAAGCAGAACATTTTTTAGAAGCTGATTTGATTCTTAATGGCTGTGCAATCATTATAACTTACAACACAGAAGGTCAATGTAGACCCCATACAACCAAATTAGACTAACACCATCTACTATTTTTCATTAAATCATGTGACCTTTCTCCAGTGAGCCTTGCAGTTGAGTCATTTGCATAAATTGACATAAACAAAGGGGCAAAATAATTCCAACAGAAAACAAGGACTGTGATTTTTTTTAATGTACATTAATTAATCAGCCCTGAAAGTGCTGATTTATCTTAAACGTTATTATTTTGTTGCACTGCAGAAAATGTCACTGTGTGTAGAATTAAATATATTTGATTATTATTATGTACCTTAATTAGGTAAGAAAGATTTTTTTAATCACAACATAATAATAAGATGTTTACAAAAGTTTACAAATGTTTATTAAAAGCAAAGGATCTTTGCTCCTCAATGTCAACTTTGAAAATATTTCTTTTTACTTTGTAAATCTTAAATACAGCAAGATGGGCCCTAGTTTGAGGGATAAACACTCACATGTGTTACAACCTACACATGCTGACCTTGACTAATCAGTTTCTAGTCCAAAACACCAATATTAAAACAAAAGAAAGAAAGTTTAGCAATAAATTTCCCAGGCCTGGAACAGCTGGATGAGGGCGTGATGTACAGCTATCATACTATAGAAAATAAACAGAGAGGCACAAATTAACTGATTTCAGTTAAAAATATTTGTTTTCCATCATTATGCAAAATGTAAAGTATTTCATATATGACACATCAAAACAACTTATTTTCCATGTCGCATATAAAACAATTTTACCTGTAGTGTTGTTTTTAGTTTCAGTAGAATTTGAAAATGAAATCGGTCAGTTCCTGCCTGTGTTCAGCTCACCAAAGATGCAGTCATAGGTGACGGTACTGTAGGCGTCACTATCAGCCTGTAAACTATTTCAAACAGACGTTAGGTGGAAGGGACAGAATAATTCCTGCAAAGTGGAACATCTATGAGTAGAAACAGAAGTTTTTGAAATATTCTTCAACTTTTGAGACTTACCATAGATTTCGAGTTATCTAAAATAGAAAACAAAACAATAAAATGGCTTAAATGACCAAATATATATAGACTATATCACTGCAGTGAAAGCAAATGAGCAACACATTTTGTGTCACCAGTGATGTTGCGTCGTTTATACGTGACAAAAAAAAGAAAGAGGGAGTTTTTCTTTAAAACCTTTCACCTTCCTCATTCTCTCCCTCACTTCTCCACAGCTGTTGCTAGAAGCCACCTCCTGTGACTGATTGGGGCCCAATCAGTCTGTCTGCATTTAGGTGGATTTGTGAAGACAGTATATCTCTGAATGCCTCAAAATTCATTCGGCTGCTTCTTTCCTGTTTCACATCATCAATAAACACTAGTGTCTAAGTTCCACTGGCAGCCATGCACACCCAAGCCATCCCACTGCCTCCACTGTGTTTTATAGATGATGTAGTATGCTTTGGATCAGGAGCTGTTTCACTTCTTCTCCATACTTTTTTCTTGCCATCATTCTAGTAGAAGTTGATCTTGGTTTCATCTGTCCAAAGAATGTTTTTCCAGAACTGTGCTGGACTTTTTTTTTTTTTTTAGATGTTTTTAGAAAAGTCCAATCAAGCCTTCTTGATTCTTGCAGTGAACCCTCTTTGACCGCATGTTGCCTGTTCATAGCAAAATCTTCCAAATGCAAGCACGACCCCTCAAATCAACTCCTTTTATCTGCTTAACTGATAATGATACAGCAAAGGAATAGCTCACACTTGCCCATGAAATAGCCTTTGGGTCGATTGTACTTTTCGTCCCTTTAAAAACAGGGTGACATATGTTAAGGAGCTAAAAGTCTTAAACGCTTCATCCAATAAAGGCACCTGAGCTTCCATTTCAGTGGGCACGGGAATCACCCGTACAAAACAAAGGAATTCTTGGTCAGAAATGACCTGGACCATTACTGTGAAGGCTTGAAATTTGAACAGTATGTAAGAGTTGATATGAGAGGACTGTGGTGGCCAGAAGGAACATAATTGAAAGCAATAATGGAAAAGAAGCTGTAGACTGGTTCTTAAGGAAGATGACCAGCTTGAAAAATAATATTACTTATGTCTTGGAATCACATTTTGTGTAGATTAAACTGCAGCTGAGATTTTTCTTACCAGTCTTCCTTTGATTAAGCACAAGAGGTAGTGTAAGCAAGAGGACATCCACCATTACGAATGATCTGATTGTCCATATCATTTTTGCAGCTTTAAGAAAGGAGTTCAATTCACATTTTAAGTTTAAAATGTTAAAACAGTAATAAAAAAAACTTATTGTGGGCATGGTGTAAGAAAAGCTCTACATTAGTTCAATTCTGTTTTTTGTTTTTTAGAGTGCACTGGTATCTTTATGATTTTATGAAGGTGTCATAAGTTGGTGTGAAGGTGGACTTTTAAATTTGAGTTAAAAAAACAAAAAACAAAAGGTGAACCTTTATTCATAAAAATAAGAAAACAATGTCCATAAATTAAAAGGGTTAAAACATACAGGCATTCAAACACGCAGCAATCAACAGTAACAAAACATTAACAATGAGGAAATAAGGTAAACTGAGGCTTTTAATATACTGAGATAACAAGGGAAGGGAAAACACACACAGCTTAAACTAATCATGGTAAACGAGACAAAGGAAGCAAAACTAAATAATGCACATGGGACGACAAACTAACAAAATACAACAAGAAGTGACTAAACATGGGAACATCTAACAGGATGGAAAACACTGGGGATGTAAAGTAAACAAACTAAAACAAAGTAAGACAGAAAACATTCAATTACAGTCCAAAAACTCAAAACGTTAGTTCAAAGACCAAAGATTGTGGCAGATGCTGACTAACCTATTAAACAATATCCTGTAAGTGCAAAAACATTTTTTTTACTTTATTCAAAATAAGAAAATTAAGTCTGTTATTTCATCACTGGTTCCTGGATCTGTAAGAGTCATGTTAGCAGTGGTCAGATTACTGGCAGCTGTGTCAGTTATACCAGGAAAAGAAGGAGAAAGGGAGCTGCCTCCAGTGGGACAGCAGGAGAAATAATTTATTTAGAGCTGAAGTCTTTAGAAGTCAAGCCTAAAAAGTGTACTTGTTCAAACAATTAAAACCATTTCATTTTTAAAATTCTTATCTGCAGGACCATGTCCTGTTGTGACTTTCATAGTAGGAGCAGAGGTCAAAGTGCTTGCAGATGAGAGTGATCTACAAGTAGTCAGAAGTAATGCATTTACAAAAAGAAAAGTCAAATCTTCAAAGTCAAAAAGCAATAAACTACAATCAACTACTACCTCAACTTTCCTCTTGGTGTGGCTATATGCACATAATGTAAAAGAAAAAGAGGAGTATGTCACTTACTTCCTATGTTGATGGAAAATATTTTACTGTGAGGACACTGATGTTGTCCTCCTTTATTGCTGTGACATGTAAAAACATGTCACTACCACCTCAGCAGTAAACTCTGCTGCCCAAGATAGGACTTCAGTTCCTGTTACATTCTGCTCACAGGAGACGGATGTATATTTGCTTCTTCTTATAACGTATGAAAAACACTGAGTCACATTAAAAGATGATGGAGTCTGACAGTTCACTGTGACTGAGTCTGTCTCTGTGATCACAGGTGGATTCAGATGAAGGAATTGCTAAAATTTAGAGATACTAAATATAAGTTATATTAAATAGATAATAATTCCATGTGTCAAATCACCATTAACAGAAAAATATATTGTTCAAGAATAGTCAGTATATAGTTGACACACTAATGACAGAAAAAAACAATAAAATAATAAATTAAAAGTCAAATGTGCAAAATCAAAATCAGTGTTTTAATGGGTAACTTTGTATGGTGATTGGTGACATGTTACTGAGTGGGGACTTCTGAAAAAAAAAGAAGCAATAACATGTCACTTCAAGTGTAACAGAATAACTTTTGGCAGTTTTCTTTCTTGAAATGAGGAAATAACACTGAGGCACAGAAACAGGAGTTCAGTGTGACTGAGTCTGTCTCTGTGATCACAGGTGGAGTCACAGTCAGTTCAGGTGGCAGAATGCCTGAAATTTCATATGCACAGATTTTTATTTCTAATAGTTAGTTCCCAGTGTCAGAAATCATAAGGTGATAAGATTTTTGTAGAGAAACTGCAAAGAAATAGTCTAAATAAATAGCCAACACATTGGTGACAAAAAACAAAACATGAAACTTAGAGACTGACCTTGTGCTTTAATTTCATGAAAAGAATCTGGTGAAGAACGGCAATATGAGAAAAAAGTGATGACACAGCTGTAAAATTAAATCATAACTGACATAATAACTGAATAGATTTTAAGTAATAGGAAACAATAAAAATTAGACGTGACAAAAAGTTTGACTTTAGAACATTTACTAAATAATGTCAAAGTAAAAAGCCCATAGAAACATAAAAGCTTAGAGATTGATCCCGTACTTTGTTACTGATAGTTAAAAATACAACACAGAAGCAACAATGTACGAAATTTACTGTCTAGTGTTAGCATCCTCATGTAAAAATGCAACATGCTAACAGTGATACCTAACTGATAAATCACCTGAATGGCCGACATCAAGTACCAGCTGATATGAGAAAAAGTTTAACTTATATGCAAAGGCCACCAACGGCAGCAGGAGTTCAGCCATGATGAAACCATGTGAACAAAACAGACTACTACTAACTGCTTTTACTTTTGCCTGAAATAAGTGACATTTTCAAAAGTTGCTTTCAGGAAAACCACAGGATCAGAAGTGAATCACACTAACTGGCCACAGTAAGACGTACGTTTTCTCACTCTGTCCTGTACATGTTTTTTCATAATATTTTAGGTTAATGTGTAAAGTCTTTTTCTTCTTCTTTTTTCTTAATTCTATATATTCAGGTAAATAAATGTGTAGAAGGAACAACACTAAAAACATTCATATACAAATCAGTCTATTTCTGTTTAACAATCGTTCTACTTAATATAATGTTCCTGGGAGTGGTGTGAGTGTAAACACTGCATCTGCTGAGGTTCCGTTCTTCTGAATGAAATGTGCAAAAAAGGTCTTTGTGAGAACAACTGATGAGCAATGAATAATGAGTTCCTGTTTAGCTGTTTTGTGTGTCATACCATGTTGAACATTCCTGATGCTCTTTTCACAACATCTAACGTAAAAGATAATAATTGTGGTCGTAAATAAATTAACATTTGCATCTGCTGTCTTGTTCATCATCTTTTTGTCAATAACTGTAAGAAGGCAAAGTTTCACTTCTACTTTGTGTTACGGCCGAGAGGCCAGACCAGGTGAGAGGCCTCAAGTGCAGACACAGACAGAGGCAGATGAACTCTGATGTGAGATCAACAGCCAAAACTTCTACAAAACAAATTCTGTGATCACTGCTGTTTCATTGCCAGTTTTAGACCAAGACATGTTATACTGAACGCTTAGATGTTATGTCACATAATATACCTGCGCCTTTTTTTTTACCCTTTTTCCCCATGTAAGCAGTTATACATTACCCAATCCAATCATAGACTAATCATGGAATAACATACAGTGACGGCACAACTCAGCAATAAATACAGTAGATCAGAGACTGACCTTGTACTTGCATTACATGGAAGGACACTGTTGAAAATATATGTCAAGGACATAAATAAATCTATTAATAAGTCTGAAATAACTTTAGCAAAATATATGTTTCAAGTGTGAACTTACACGAATGTTGAGAGATCACATTAAATATTGCAAAATCTGCAGGATGTTTAACTCACACATTAGGACAGCACACCAAAGGCTCTGTTGAGAAGAAGATTCTCACGTTTCTGACGACACAGAAGGGGATGAATCATTTTGTAGCAGTTGGTCACAGGAAAACCACAAGAGGCAGGAAAAGTACTTCATCACATATTGAGGCCACAAAGCTACACATATAAAGAGCAGCTAATTAAAAGTACATATATGTGTGTTATATATACCAGCCACCACAGGGGGGCTAAATTAAGATTACTAGATTAATATGCTACAGTATCATTTCTGTTGCTTTAGCTGTTCCTCAGATGAAGGTCAATCAAGGTGCAGTGCACAAACTTGATCGTACAGTAGGGGTCTTAATTCCTAATGCTACTATGTAGCATTAGACAATATATACAATCAAGAAATTGTATATATTGTAACACAATTATTCCAGAGTTCAAATTTCAGACTATATTTTCATTTATATTAATTATAATTTCACAAATCATGTGACTGATTCAGATACCACAGTTTATAAATACACCAGTGGGCTCTGTGTCTGAAAGTCTCACTGGCCTCAAAAGATGTTGTGAAAAAGGAACTTCAGGCCGCTCGCGTGAGCATGAAATGTGCTGTGCATGCCCACATTGTCCTTCTTCTGGTTATATGCATACACCCAGAAACTGCTGATAATAATGTGGAAATAAACATCAGTCTATGAGAAAAAACAATTAATAATATTATAATAATATTTTGAGAAGAAAATGGTAAGTTTACCCACCAAAACTATTTAAATATGTTTAATGTCGTTATCCGCGACCCGGCCCCGGATAAGCCGAAGACGATGGATGGATGGATGTTTAATGTGTGAGGACTAGAAAAGTGGTTTACAAGACTTGTGCTGGCAAATGGTTTGGGGCTTTTAATACATTTTAGATCACTTTCACAGTTAACTGAAATTCTGAGCACTGAAAATAATATAGTTAAATTGGGCTACTGAGCCCTCAGAATAAAAGAAGTAGAAAAGATTCACATGATTGAGAATTGTTTGTGCAGACTTAGTGAAAGGAGTGTGGGAGTAAACAGAGCGAGGCCATAGACAGTAGCTCACATAGATAGATGCAACTTTAGGTGCATGAAACTATAGGTAACAGGTCAGGGAAGTGTGTGTGTGTGTGTGTGTGTGTGTGTGTGTGTATGTGTGTGTGTGCGCGCTTTCTTTATCCTAGAGAAAAAGAACACGCGACAAATACTGTGGCTTATTACCTGTGTTAGTTTATGTGTAATAACCAGGAACCAGAAATGGAAAATGAAAAACTACATATTTCTAATACATCTCACAGTGATACATCACACAAATGAAACCTAGAACCAGAAACATACATCTCTATTTACTGAATGTAAATTTCAGATCTTCCCCCTGTTGTTTTACTTCTGTTGCCTGTGTGGATACAAAGTATCATCATCACTAAATGTTTTATGTCACATGATTATGTTACTACTACTAGGCAAACTGTAGCAGCTGTGCAGTGCAGCAACCAGCTACAGTACATTATTCTTCCTGTATTTTTTCATCATCATAATCTTTGGCCTAAAATGGTCTTGTGTGCTGACCTAAAAACTGCAGCTGGTTGGTGGGCTGGGGGTCAATTGTATGTTGCCTATTTTTACAAGCCTGTGTGCAGTCACAGCACGTAACAAAAGACTAACTGCTAATGTTATTGTCACAACTCAGAGTAGTAGAGCATCATCTACACAAATTTATATACTGGAGTTGTATTATATGGATACATTCGAAGTACTAAACAGCTTTATTAAGTTGTGCAATAACAGACAGGGTACAGATAAGATTAAGGGGAGATGTATTTCATAGCCCTCAGTAAGGATAGAGATTCCTCTAGATTCCGCTTATTAAAAATACTAAAGCTGAAATCATCATCATGTCAGTTATCTTTAAATAGAAAAAAAATCTACAACAATTCAAGCTCAAGGTTTTTTGCAAGATTGCATCTATTACCTGTCACACTTTTCTCACTTTGACATGATTTAGATCATTTTAGACATTTTACTAACAACGTCACCAAACATGTTTCACTGTGTTTCAGTGTGCATTCAGCGTGCTGTATATCGTGTCCTGTGAATCTGGTGGATCTGTTGCTTCAGAGATGGTGGCGTACACATGGTAAATGTCAGACTAGAAGAGAAAGAGTAATGTCCTTTTAGTCATTAGCATTGATTAAGATGAGAAGCGGACATATTTATTACTACACCAGGTCTAACTTACATCTTCATTTTTTGTCTGCTCCAAGTTTAGTTTCTCTCCTGAAAGAGAACAACATTGAAAAATTATTTCTTTCAGTCAGGATTAAAACACACACACACACACACACACACAAGTGCAAGACAACATGTAGTCCAGTGGGTTCACAAAGTTTGTCTTGTAACTGTATATGTCATAGTGTTCTTCTAAATTTGGACATTTTAAAGACTCTTTAGTGGTCAAATAGCTTTCCTTATCACAAGGTAGTAAAATGTTATCAAAGCCAAAGCTCCCTTGTCATACACTGGAAAAAATCAACTATGTTACTGAAAGTTAGTCAGCAGTAATAACTAAATATGCTATAGATATGAAATAAAGATTTGAGCATATTAACAATATTACTGTTAAACAGTCATCATGTTATTGTGTTACTTTCAGAAACAACTAATGGTACACATAAATAATTACTCCATGTACTAGGGCTGTGCGATATGACCAAAATCTCATATCCCGATATAAGATATTTATCGTTCCAACAACGATATATATCACAAAAATCTCAACAGGATCTTGAGCTTTATTGTGAAATGTTTATGTGGAAAATAAACAAGCAGATGACAGAACCACGCAATGGTTTTACCATCGTTGTTGCTAACGTCAACGCATAAAAACAGTCGCTTGATCGTCTGTAGTGTGGTTATATTAAATATAAGCAAAAGAGAGAAATTCTACAGTTAACATCAAAACAATGAAAAAATATTGCCATAAACAGATTATTTTGCGACACCACGAAACAAATGATAGTGTAATATGCAATGATAGACGTTTTCATATCATTATCCAATATATATCGTTATATCGAACAGCCCTACCATGTACAACAATTTCACCATCTTATTACTAGAGGCAAAACACAGCTTACTAGTAAGACAGTTGTCATCAGGTACTGAAGTGATCACACTGGAGCCTCCATCATTACCTGCAGGTAACTTAACACAACAGGGAAAAATCAACTTTATGTCCTCGGTATTTAAATTGATTGTTTTAATTAAGAGTATTTTTATTTGACTGAAACATTTTGTTTACCATTCTTCCCTGGTTCATTTTAGTCATTGATATAAAATCACCTGTAACAAAAGAAAAACTCAACAAAATAAAAACCATAATACATGGATTGATAGTTTTGTAATGCTGCCTGACAGCTAAATGTATACGATACCTGGTGATGTTGCCTTTGTCCTACACATAAATAAAGAAAATGTTTTTAAAAAAAAAATTGAAAAAGCTGTATGCATTACATTACACAAGAAAAAAGTGTGTTTGTTGTAGAGAATTAGAAAAAAATATTATGAGACATATTTATTAGGCGTCCTGCCCTCAAGCAAGGCATTTGATTCACCACTGCTCCAGTGATTCTGTTCACTGGATAAATAAGAAAAGGTCTGAAGTAAATAAGACCAACTTCTGGTTGTCTGAATGATGACAGGAAAACAACTTATTAAGGTTTGCTGAGAAAATATTCCTTACCTGCTTTGAGAACATGTTTCTGAAAAGGTAGTGGCAAAGAAATGTCTGATCAGCATCTGATTAGCTTTAAAGTCACAGGTTCATTTACAACTATGAAACTGATAACATTTTTTACACGTGTATAAATTAGGCATGATGAACTTTTTCTGCTTGAACTTTTTTTCTTCTTCAGAATAAGATGATCTTTTTAATGTACAATTATTATTATTATATATTTAATGCAGCTATGAAAAATGTATCACTATATTACAAAAAGTTCATGAGTTCCAGGTTCTCAAAGTGGGGGTGAATCCCTGTGAGCCCTCACAATGTTGTACTATAACTACAGGAAATAGCCACATTGATTTTTTTCAGAACAAATTTTTCATTTGCTTGTTCATGGCATAGATGAAGTGAAATAATCATTGGTACCATGGGCTTTTTATCTGTTTTCTGATCATTCAAAATATATTTTTTTAAAATGCATATTTTGGTTAAACTTTCAATGGTAATATTATCTTATTTTTGGTTGACAGGCAGATTCTATCTCTAAAAAACATAAACATAAAAAGTTGTATGCTTTCATATGTGCCCTCACCACTTCTTCTTTTGAACGTGAGAAGCCCCAGCACCAGTAAGATGACACCCATGGTTACTCCCAATCCAGTCACAGCTACTGCCAACTTCCATATCGATGCTTCTGCTTTGAAAGCCAAACAAGAGTTTCACTTCTAACTCAAAACCAAAACAATTAAAAGTAGACACAGTTGGTCCAGCCAAACTGCTTAAAAAAAACTGTGAGACATTAATACATTATTATTATTTTTATTAATTCTATTAATAACCATAATGGCATGTACAAAGTGAAAGAGCTGAAGACATTGTTGTTTACCTACATGATTGTAATATTTTTGAAGACGAGTTTACTCTACTGTCAGGCTGATCCACTAAAATGAAACAGAAACATTGAGAAGTTGTGAAACTCATGTGATAACATCTTTTAAATGTCATTTTTCTTTCAGTTCTTTTAAAAGCAGAGGTCACACTAATAGCAGTTTAGGATAAGCAATAACTGATCCTTTAGGATATAAATATATGATAAATATTATAATGTTATATACACTATATCACCAAAAGTTTTATTTATATTGTGTTAAATTGCAACAAGAGTACCTCTATAGGATGCCCCTAATCTAGACATGAAATCTCCTCGCTACTGAATATTCCACAGTCTGTTCGTGGTATTATAACAAAATGGAAACAACTGGGAATGACAGCAAAGTGGTAGGTAACATAAAATCAGAAATTTGGGTCAGCAAATGCTCCCCCTGTGCTGTGTGCAGTTTGTGTAGTTTTGTTTCCCCTTGTCTCGTTAGGTCTGAGTTGTCCCAGCTGTGTTTCAACCTGTTCCCCATCCCACAGCCATCCCCATCCTCGTGTGGCTGTGGCTCAGGTGGTAGAGCAGATCAGCTACTGATTGGAAGGTTGGTGGTTCGATTCCTGGCTCCTCCAGTCTGCATGCCAAATATCCTTGGCCAAGATACTAACCCCAAGTTGCCCTCGGATGCATTCATCGGAGTATGAATGTAGTTTAGTTTGGACTTGAGTTTAGAAGTGCTTGTGTGAATGAGGCATGTTGTATAGAGCGCTTTGAGTACTCCGGGAGAGTAGAGAAGCGCTATATAAGAATCAGTCCATTTACTTTCATTATCCTTCTGTATTTTAAGTCCTTTGGCTTCCTCTGTTCAGGGTCATGTCATCTGTTGGCTTCTGTGCCATGTCTCATGTTCCAGGTATCTTTGTATCCAGACCAAGTTTCATGTTTAGGGTTTTTCATGTTTATTTTTAGTTTCCCAGTTTAGGTTATGGTTTATTCCTGTCTTTGTTTGCCTTGCTTTGTATTTTTCCATCAGCCATATTAAACAGCTCACTTTTTGTTAATTCAAGTTTTGTTCCACGTTCCTTTGTGTTTGCATTTGGGTCCACTATACATTTTGAAAATTTTCATTCTTCTATCTTTGTGAGAACAGTTTGTGGATGTCCCCTTCCTGTTCCAACATGACCATGACCATAAAGATTTGGATGGGTGAGTTTGGTTTGGAATAACTTGACTGGCCTGCACAGAGTCTTGAACCTAAACCTGACTGAACACCTTTGGGATGAATTAAAGTAGAGATTCCAGGCGGGCCTTCTTGTCCAGCAGAAGTGTCCGAGCTCAAAATGTGCTAATGGAAGGATGGAAGTTCCCATAAATACGTCATGGCAGAAAGCTTTCCTAAAGAGTTAAAGCTGTTATGGCTGCAAACAGTGGGCCAACTTCATTTTAAACCCTATGGTGTGAAAAATCACTCCACAGGATTTAAAATGATTAAGAATGGGATGGCACTCCAGTTCATATGCATGTGAACGCACTTTTGGTAATCACAAAAAGTTAATTCTGTTAATGTTGATGTAACGTTTTCAGTGGGAGAAACGTTTTATCACTCATTCAAATGACCCTGTATAATGACTGAAAACAGCGCCACTGACTAACAATGTGCCGTGAGATAAGTTTCACTTTTGATAATATAGTGTATGTTACCATTTTGTTTAAAAAGAAAAAATAGATACCTGAGGTAGCAGTGGCACGGGTGGAAGTATGAGACCAAGTAAAAGTTGGACCTGGTGAAAAACTTTTTACTTTTGAAATAACAGATAAAACAGATGACTTTTATAATATTTTTTTTATATATGTACAGTTTAACTGCACATTGTCTTACCTTTGACTGTAGTAATAGTCATTGTAGCATTAGTCTTGTATGAATCTGTTTAGAAAAAAAATATTTGGATCAAAATTTCAAAAAGCTGACTGAGGTTGTTAGGTTCAGTGTATTTGCACAGTTAGTTTGAAATAACATATACTGCAATAGTTGATTCATGTGTTAGCTTATTTTTTTGAGTTGGTTTGCATTAATGTAGAAATATATTTGTATACAATATTTTACAATTCTACTGTCCCTGCAGTTACCTGAAGGAGAATTCACAGACGTGGTAGGACTGGAAGCACTAGGAGTACTGAGACTCGAATCTGTTTCAAAAAATGCACAAAAAATGAGTTTCTTTAAAGAAGTTGTGTGTGTGAGATGATGTTCTGGGTTATATTTCGATGTATTGTATTTCCTACCTGTGGCCAGACTAAATGGCATTTTTGCGCTGGTCATTCTTGATTCTCTTCCCACAATAACTACAGTTTAAAAAAAGAACTATGATCATGAATATTCAAAATAAAGAATATTAAACACACAAAATATCTACAGATAAAACATATCTGGTCATTTGCATCAGTGTTGGAGGGTTTGTGACCAAGGGCCAGCAAAATTAGTAACTTCATTTCAACATCAGCTATAGCCCTGGTTACAAAGTACTGCCATTTATTTAAGATGCTGAACATGGTGAATATTTACTGTTCCTGATGAACATCAGAATTTTAGAGTTAGAGTTGAGATTTTTTTTACATTCTCAGAATTGAATCAGACATAAATAAAACAAGGACATTTCAATTTATCTTCACATTATTGATGCACTCGGTCTCACCTGTTGTACTGTCTCGTGAGGTTCTATACTGAGTTGTTTTGACAGGAGTGTTCACACCAGTTGTAGGGTTTAGATTAAGAGTACCCAATCCTTTAAGATAGAAAAATATCAAATAAATACTATAATGTCACATATGTTACTATTCTCTGTAAAGAAATTCCTGCTTCTTTTTTTTCATTACATTATTCAACCCAAGTAAAGGGAATGAAATGCGAAGTATTTGAATTGTTACACATTGTTTCAGTCTTCAGAATATTTAGTTTGCAAAATAATATATAACAGAAAAATTAAATGTCTAATTTTTAATTTGGGCAGATTTACATTATCACAGAAAAAATATTTACTACTTTACTAACACCACAGCAGTAATTTATTTACCTGTTATTGAGTTCACTGAAGTGGAAGTTGAAGCACTGAGTTTGCTGAGACTTGATTCTGTTTCATAAATGGACAATAAAATGTTAAATACATTTAAAAGAAGTGATGTGTGATGATGCTCTGGGTTGTTAGTTAAGTGTACTGCATGTCCTACCTGTGGTCATGCTGCTCTGGGTCATGATAGATGACGGTTTGTTGATCTTTGGTAATTCACTTTCCAGAATAGCTACAGTAAAAGGAAATGGGTTTGTGTACAAATAAAGGTTTTGTTATTTATGCAATCAATTCAAAAGTGATTGAAACATTTTGAAAACACATTTACTATTTTATTAAATGTCACATCTGTCCCAATGGCAGTGTCAGGTGGCCCTGAGATAATGAATACAAACAAGTTTAGGCATTAAGGCAAAATTTTACTTGAGATGTTTAGTGAAATGTGAAATGCTAACAAAATGTGTTCTGTTTAAATTGCTCCCTTTAAGTCCTGTTCTGATAACTTTCACTTGATTTTATAAAGGACAATCTGATGAATTGTGAAAACATACTTGTACACTGTAGACTCTTCTGCTAATGAAAGTTTTTTGTTCACCTAAATACAATATCAAATTTATTTTAGGTATAAAAAAATTTGACCAACTGTAAATGTGGAGAAAAATGTTTTAGCTATCTTTCAATTCTGTCCTTCTTATTTTATTTATTTATTCTTTAGACACAATTATAGTTTTTAAAAAAGTAACCTTTCAACAAATCTTTCAAAGGTTGGCATATTTTGAAAGTTTATTGGTTTGTTTGCCTAACAAACTAAGTATCATGAGCAGGGTCATGTGTACTCCCACACTCAGATACTAGAGTTGCATCAGGAAGTGTTTCCAGTTATAGAAATTCATCCCACACCAAAAATGTTACTTTTAACCTCATAAGGTGTATTGTATTGTAATTTGGTAGTCAGAAAAATTCCAATTGCCTAAATTCAGTACTTAATAAATGTAACAATAATGACAACAATAAATGAATCCACAATGATTGTTAACACACAAAGACATGTGAACAGGTCATGTTAACAACCTGGAAAGTGGTGGCTGCATATTGTTGTGGTTTACACATTCACCTACGAATAGATGCCCAGATACCCTCCTCTCCCAGGAGAAGATACAGTGGCTTGCAAAAGTATTCGGCCCCCTTGAACTTTTCCACATTTTGTCACATTACAGCCACAAACGTGATTCAATTTTATTGGAATTCCACGTGAAAGACCAATACAAAGTGGTGTACACGTGAGAAGTGGAACGAAAATCATACATGATTCCAAACATTTTTTACAAATAAAAAACTGCAAAGTGGGGTGTGCGTAATTATTCAGCCCCCTGAGTCAATACTTTGTAGAACCACCTTTTGCTGCAATTACAGCTGCCAGTCTTTTAGGGTTTGTCTCTACCAGCTTTGCACATCTAGAGACTGAAATCCTTGCCCATTCTTCTTGGCAAAACAGCTCCAGCTCAGTCAGATTAGATGGACAGCGTTTGTGAACAGCAGTTTTCAGATCTTGCCACAGATTCTCGATTGGATTTAGATCTGGACTTTGACTGGGCCATTCTAACACATGGATATGTTTTGTTTTAAACCACTCCATTGTTGCCCTGGCTTTATGTTTAGTGTCGTTGTCCTGCTGGAAGGTGAACCTCCGCCCCAGTCTCAAGTCTTTTGCAGACTCCAAGAGGTTTTCTTCCAAGATTGCCCTGTATTTGGCTCCATCCATCTTCCCATCAACTCTGACCAGCTTCCCTGTCCCTGCTGAAGAGAAGCACCCCCAGAGCCTGATGCTGCCACCACCATATTCAACAGTGAGGATGGTGTGTTCAGAGTGATGTGCAGTGTTAGTTTTCCACCACACATAGCGTTTTGCATTTTGGCCAAAAAGTTACATTTTGGTCTCATCTGACCAGAGCGCCTTCTTCCACATGTTTGCTGTGTCCCCCACATGGCTTGTGGCAAACTGCAAACAGGACTTCTTATGGTTTTCTGTTAACAATGGCTTTCTTCTTGCCACTCTTCCATAAAGGCCAACTTTGTGCAGTGCACGACTAATAGTTGTCCTATGGACAGATTCCCCCACCTGAGCTGTAGATCTCTGCAGCTCGTCCAGAGTCGCCATGGGCCTCTTGGCTGCATTTCTGATCAGCGCTCTCCTTGTTCGGCCTGTGAGTTTAGGTGGACGGCCTTGTCCTGGTAGGTTTACAGTTGTGCCATACTCCTTCCATTTCTGAATGATTGCTTGAACAGTGCTCCGTGGGATGTTCAAGGCTTGGGGAATCTTGTTGTAGCCTAAGCCTGCTTTAAATTTCTCAATAACTTTATCCCTGACCTGTCTGACGTGTTCTTTGGACTTCATGGTGTTGTTGCTCCCAATATTCTCTTAGACAACCTCTGAGGCCGTCACAGAGCAGCTGTATTTGTACTGACATTAGATTACACACAGGCGCACTCTATTTAGTCATTAGCACTCATCAGGCAATGTCTATGGGCAACTGACTGCACTCAGACCAAAGGGGGCTGAATAATTACGCACACCCCACTTTGCAGTTATTTATTTGTAAAAAATGTTTGGAATCATGTATGATTTTCGTCCCACTTCTCACGTGTACACCACTTTGTGTTGGTCTTTCACGTGGAATTCCAATAAAATTGATTCATGTTTGTGGCTGTAATGTGACAAAATGTGGGAAAGTTCAAGGGGGCCAAATACTTTTGCAAGCCACTGTACAAATCCCTTTGAGGATGTGTCAGGAAGAGTATCCAGTGTAAAAACTACCCACTGTGCCACCCACTTCTACTGTAAGCATGTTAATATACTGACAATACCATCAAAGCTCAACTCTTCCTACGTTCCAAGAGACTGTTAATCTGGATCTATTCTTTTTCACATCTAAGGTCGTGGCCAGTGAAATGAAATGAAATCTTGCGAGTAACAACTAAAAAACATTTTTAGAGAAAAATACTTTGTATACTTTTATTTTAGTCATTTTCATCATTTTAATTAATTAAAGTAGCATCTGTGCTATAAAGTCTGTTTATCTTCGACTTACCTGTTAAGTTGTATCGATCACTGCGAGGAGACAAAGACCTGGGTTCCCTTTTCAAAGTGTAATCACAGCTGGCATCTTTTTGTTGAACAAAATGTAGATGTCTCAAAAAATCATCAATTGAGACATAAAACTGGCAGAACCTCTGTTTGTTTTTTGTCCTGCTATTCTTCCCGACAGCTGCTGTGAGGACTAGACGACTTGCTTCTCCAAAGTACAGATTACATCTTGTATCATCTTTTACAGATCCAGGCAGAGAGCAAACAAACCGAACATGTTCCCCATTAAAATGCTGCACAGTCATCTGTGGTGTTTGACCTACATGAAGATTAATGGAGTCCCATTAATATACAAGAATATTGTATGTTTTACCAGCACAACAATAACAATACTGGTGTTCATAAAAGCTGAACTGCAACACATTTTGTAATTAACTGTAACTGGTCATGTTTAGATTCCTGCGTGCTGTCTTTGGTGGTGTAAGAAAATATGTAAGAACAACACTCCTAAAAAAGTTTTGTGAAAGAAAACATGAAGCTTTATAAAGATAATAATGTCTAACACACTGTATGATAACTTATCCAATCACAGGAAGAGCAGTCTCTCACTTTGTATGGTGATGGAGGATGGTTCACTGTCAGCAGACGTTGAATTAAGGTCTCCAGTGTAAAAACATCTCACTTTAACTTCAGCAGGTGAACTGTGATGTGACATTAACAGCAGTTCTGTTGCAGTGAAATTCTGCCGGCATGAGAAAGATTTGGAAGTACTTTTGCTCATCGTGTAGAAAAAACACTGATGAACTGAAACAGATGTTGGTGCCTGACAGTGCAACGTGACCGAGTCAGTCTCTGAGATCACCTCTGTGTTCACTGTCAGCGTTGGTGGAAGAAGAGCTGAAAAATCAGAGGTAAAGAAATGTTTTATCTAATAGGTAATTTTTGGTTTTAATAAAAAACAAATATGCAGTCAAAGAAAATCTTTGTGAAAAGTAGAACATCAGGGACTCACCTTGTGCTTGAATTTCATGAACGAAAGCTGTTGGAAAGAAAGTCTGTCAACAACGTACTGGAGGCATGTATGACTCATTAATACAACAAACTGTCTTTTCGAGATCACAGGGAATCGTCCTGCTGAGGAAGTTTTAGTTTTTGATTCCACATGTTAGTTTATCAGTTAAAAATATAAACAAGGAAGCACCAAAAGACACAAAACTGGTTACAAGAGGTTTAACTTACACATGAGGATGACTAACAGAAGGTGTCCAGCCATGATGAAGAGGATTACTGTGACTGTGTAGAACACATTTGAAAGTCTGACTTTGTAAAGGTTGATGTTCCAGTTTAAGGAACTTCACAGGAAAACCACAGCAACAATGAACGCTTTTACACAGCGGAGCAAATGAACATGAACAGCCCTTTGAAACTACTTATGAGTTTTATTTAGATCAAAGAACAAGAAAGGAAGTGAAATAAAGACAAGCATGAGTACATTTGTGTCATTTCTGTTGCTATGGGCTTAGTTTCCCAGATGTCTGTGTGCAGTGGCGGTCCTAGCCTGTTTGGCGCCCTGGGCCAACACTCCCTCTGCCCCCCCCCTCCTCCACACACACACACAGACAAAACATATTAAGGATTGTACATTAACATAAAGCTGTTGTACACACACACACACATATGAAGAGAGAGAGAGTATGCATAGTATGCAAACGGCTACCAAACAGCCATCATAATTCGTCATACAATGAGAACAGGACAAATCAACAATTGACAAGGACTAATTAATATTAAAATCTGTAACATAATGTATTGTTTGAAGTTTAGTCTGTTACTGTTACTATTTTTACCATTTCTTCTTGCAGCAACTGTAACCCACATAATTTCCTTAGGGGTTAATAAAGTATTCTGATTCTGATTGTTTCAGGATGACCTGCCATTATCCAATGACACATCTGCTTACCTGTAGCTTTTGCTCGTTTCTCCTCCTCTTCTTTTCTATTTTTTTCTAAACTGAGGACCTGATGGCTTTGAACTTTTCTTGTCCATCTTCCATTGGTTTTAATTTTGCACTCCAGTATGAACACCCATCCCTCAACCCAAGGATCACCACAACATGATCTAACACACCTAAACCTTAGTTCACAGATTCACTTTGTCTAGGGTGCATTTCTGAGATTTCACACAACCCAGGATTCAAATCATGGACTTGGATTTACAACATTATAAATGAAATACGCTCTATTTGGAAGCAGCCGGCCCCCCTCCCCTTTCGACGGGTTGTGTGTGAGACTTTAAATCATCAAACTGTAAATTTTAAATTTTAAATTGTTATTGATCCCTTTATCCCGAGTCCTAAAGTGTATATTTATTTTCTTACTCTTCTTATATATATTGTTTGTTTACTTGCACTGCTGTAACTGGAGCCTCGTCATCTCGTCTCTCTATATACTGGACTGTATGTAGCGGAGATGACAATAAAGTTTACTTTGGCTTCAGCAGCGAGCAGGCGCACCGAGGGCTCTCGCGCTCACTTTTCGTGTATAGAATTTCGAAAAAACATCGGCGCAAATTATAAGTCTGTATCATAATGTCTGGTGTTTTCGTGTTTGTTGGTTTGTTTTTATTTTGTTTTATTTTGCGAGTTGGTTATTAGATGCTGCTCCAGCCGGTCAGAGAATCCCCCGCCGCCCCGCCTTCTCCTCTCTGCGCCACAACAGAGGGGCAGCCGCGCCACTGTCCCAGTAAGAGCTGAGGAGAGTCCCAGATGAGGGTTCACTCAGCAGCCGCGGAGCAGAAGCCAGGGGGAGTTGCAGTGACGCGCCCGTGAGCTCCGCCGGCAGCCAGCTGTGCCTGAGTGACCGAGCCCCAGGCCGAGAGGCCGGGGGCACCCCACCTCCGAAGTGGCCCGAGCGAGCCCCAGGCTCCAGGCCCCGATAAGCGGCCGCCAAGGAGTGAGCCGGTGTGTACCCGGACGCCCACCCCCAGACACAAAGAACCACCAACGCACCGACACCTGAGGGAGTCCGCCACTGGCAGGGGAAGAGCTCAAGAGTTTTAATAACAGGGACACTGTTATGTTTACATACACTGCTAAGATGGTGAAGGGTTGCTTTACAAGAGGGGACTGAATATGAACATATACTCAGTTACCAGTAGGGGGCTCTGTGACTAAGAATGATGGAAGGAGAGAAGAAGTGAAGTGTATGGTGAGATGTAAAATGGCGAACTAGTGCTGAATATATACGTTCCATTACAAACCAAGCCGTCTCCGTTCTTCTGTCGAAACACCACAAATTGGCGACGAGGATGAGTGCATCAGTTCCGAGTCCACCGTCTTTCCTTCCACATGTGGGTGAGCCGCCGATTCCATTTACTACATGGCGGAAAATATTCGACAATTACATGCTAGTAATCAATGCCACGGGAGACGCATGGCCGGATGCTAGGAAACGCGCTGTTTTGCTACACTGCTTGGGCCCGGAGGGACAGCGGTTATTCTACACGCTACCGGAGCAAGGTGATACATATGCTGACGCCATGAGCACACTGGAGAAGCACTTTGTGCCGAAAGTGAATGTCGTGGCGTGCCGTCATACATTCAGACAGCGTATGCAACGAGCGGATGAGACTGTTTCTCAGTATGTGGTGGCTCTGAGAGCATTAGCTTCATCTTGTAACTTTGGACAAATGGAAAGTGAAATGATAAGAGATCAGTTGATCTCCAATGCTCATCTCAGCGCTGTGAAAGACAAACTGTTACTGGAGGATGAACTCACACTGGATAAGGCTCTAACTATTGCGAGCCAGGTAGAAGCAGCAGTCAAAAACGCTACTCTACTCTCCACACCCGGCTCGTGTCCGACCGCGCCTGTTCAGACAGTTGACGCGGCAAATTCCCACTCTCACCAGAGGAGAGGACCTCGCCCTGCTAAAGGCTGCACTCCAGACCAACGCAAACGGGGAGGTTCGAAGCAGCTGCAGCGGAAGTGCTTCAGGTGTGGTTCTCACAGGCACTTAGCTAATGATAAAAACTGCCCGGCTGCTTCTTCAAAATGCAACAACTGCAGGAAAAAGGGACATTTTGCCAAGGTGTGTAAGTCGTCAGTCAGTGAAGTGAGAGAAGTAGTGGTTCCAGAATTGGCAGTACTGTGCGTGCAAGATGCTAAAATGATGGCAGCTATTCAAGATAAGCTTACCTGCACTGTCGACATTGAAACTGTACAAGGTGGCTCTAAGACAGTAGAGCTGATAGTAGACACTGGAGCTTCTGTGTCTATTCTGCCAGAAACTATCTACAGACAGTATTTTGCAGACTGTTCACTGGTGCGACCTAAAGTCAAACTAGTTACTTATGCTAAAGATGAGTTGGCTGTGATGGGTTGTCTGCCTGCATCAGTTGCACTGCATGCACAGAATGAAAAAGTTCCTGCTTCCTTCTACATTGTCAAAGCTGGTTCCCCGCTATTAGGCCTCAACCTCATTAGAGCACTGAACGTCTGCATCGTCGGAGGCAAAGTGGACCGCATTCAGGATGAAACTGCAGATGATCCGGATTCGTCTAACCAGAAGTCTGCTGTGTACAATGTTGATCCTATTCCACCAGCTCAACTTGGATGTGTTAAAGGGTTCATCCATAAAGTACAGGTAAACAACAATGTGCGGCCTGTACGCCAAAAGCTGAGACGCCTGCCATTAAGTGTACGTACAGAGGTGTCAGCAGAACTCTCTCGCTTACTCAAAGCTGGCATAATTGAAAGGATCGATGCAGCTGAGTGGGTGAGTCCTCTGGTCGTGGCCCGGAAGCGCAAAAGGGAGTTGAGACTGTGTGTTGACCTTCGTGAACCCAATAAGAGCATTATTGCTGACTGCCATCCTCTTCCTCATATGGAGGATCTGTTTTCTGACTTGGCGGGTGCCACTCACTACAGCCAGATTGACCTCAGCTCAGCATACCACCAATTACCTTTGCATCCGGAGAGCCGCAAGCTGACTGCTTTCATCACTCATGAGGGACTGTTCCAGTTCACACGTGTCCCATTTGGCCTAGCATCAGCACCTTCGGCGTTCCAGAAAATGATGCAAACGGTCCTGAAAGATCTGCCTGGTGTTCGCAACTACTTGGATGACATCATCGTCTACGGAACATCAAAGGAGGTGCATGATACACGCCTGCAAGCTGTTCTCCAACGTCTCAGAGATGTCGGCCTGCAGATTAATGCTGGGAAAAGTTCCTTCTGCCAGTCACACATCACATTCCTGGGCCATGTAATCTCAAAGGAAGGCCTACGTCCAAGCCAACATCACCTTACTGCTATTGCCGAGGCTCCTGCTCCAAAGGATATGGCTGCATTGCGCTCGTTCCTGGGTTTGTCATCCTGGTTCAGTAAATTTATTCCAGATTATGCTACACTGGTGGAACCACTGTGACAGTTGCTGAAAACAGACATGAAAGTTGAACTCCAGTGGAACGAGGCAGCGCATGAGAGCTTCAGTAACCTGAAAAAACTCCTTCTGGAAAGTCCCGCACTTGCCATCTATGACCCTGACTTACCTGCTTTTATCACCACAGACGCATCAGACTATTGGCTAGGCGCTGTGTTGACGCAGTTACATCCAGATCAAGTGGAGCGGGTTGTGGCGTTCGCCTCCCGAACACTGTCTCCTGCTGAAAGAAAGTACTCCACCACAGAAAAGGAGGCATTAGCCTGTGTCTGGGCGGTGGAAAGATGGCGTACATATGTATGGGGCCGCAGATTCACGCTTCGTACTGACCACCAAGCTCTTACTACCCTTCTCTGCACCAAAGGTATGAACAGAGCGGGCATGAGAATCGCACGATGGTCTGCAAGGCTGATGTGTTTTCAGTATGATGTGCAGTACCGTCCTGGTGTTCAGAATGTCATCGCAGACTGCCTCTCACGGGTTCCCCTGACGTACTCCAGCACTGACATTGATGCTGAAAAAGACCTTCTCTTGGAGATAGCTGAAGTTTCTCCTCTCTTGACAGCGACACCGTTGACGGATTTTAAAGCTGAATGTGAGGACTGCCCTGACCTTTCTCTGCTGCGACAGGTTATCCGCTCAGGCTGGCCTAAGGTGAAAAGGTCTCTCCCACCTGAGATACAGCCGTATTTCCTGGTGCGACATGAACTTGCTGTGGAATCACCGTTGGTTTTCCGGGGGACACGTCTGGTGGCCCCAAGGTCCCTGCGGGAAAAGGTGATATGCCTCGCACACGAAGGTCACCAGGGCATAGTTCGCACAAAGCAGCGGCTCAGAGAGCTTTACTGGTGGCCATGCATGGATACTCAAGTCCATGCGATTCTGTCATCGTGCTCAGTCTGTCAATTGTGTGACAAAACGGCCAAAACTGCTCCTACTCCCTTACAGCCGGTTCAGTTTCCAGATGGTCCCTTTCAGCATGTGGCCGTTGACATTGTTGGACCTTTTGACCGCGGGTCGCAGGACTGCAGGTTTGCCATCACACTGGTCGATTACTTCAGCAAATGGCCAGAAGTAGCCTTTACTTCATCAGCTACTACAGACACTGTGATTAGGTTCTTGTCTTCAGCTTTTGCACGGGAGAGAAACCCTTGTGAGCTTACCACAGATAATGGACCACAATTCACTTCATCTGCCTTTGCTGATTTCCTGAAGGAAAGGGGCATCAAGCACATCAGAACAAGTGTGTATCACCCTCAAGCGAACGGGTGTGTTGAAAGATTCAACAGAGTGCTGAAGGACTGTGTTCAGGCTGCACAGGTGTCCCAGAAGCTGTGGAAGCCCGCCGTGACAGAGATGCTACAGAATTACCGTGCTACAGCTCATGCAACGACTGGAGCAGCTCCGTTCCAGATTCTCAGAGGGAGACCCATGAGAACAAAGCTAAATGTCCTGCCGTTTCCCAAAGACACAGGACAGTATGACCAATGCAGGGCCAGAGTCTCTTACCAGCAACGTAAGAGTAAACGCTACACTGATGCTAAGAGGGGGGCAAAACCTCCCCAGCTTGTGGTCGGTGACAGGGTGCGGATACGTAAACCTTTCCGAGTGGGGAAGGGAGAGAGACAGTTCACTGATCCACTGTCAGTGCAGCAACAGACTGGACTGAGCACCTTCATCTTGAGTGATGGAAAGAGATGGAATGCAGCCCGTCTCTCACTCTGCCGCGCAGAGAATGCTGAGCCGTTGCAGGCTGGTGACGAGGTTGAAAATAACACAAGAGAAACTCCTAAAAGACCTTCTGTTCCTAACAGACCGAGACAGTTACCAGCTTGGACCAAGGATTATGTAATGAAATGAGTTTAGAAAAAGTGGGAAAATAACACGCTTGAGCTGTTGGATGCTAATGTTAGGTTCCATACTACTAGTTCTGAGGTCCAAGTATAATAGATGATTGATTTACTGTGGTTTACTGTGATTTATTTGTGAAGTGTGTGGCTTAAGGTTGTTAAGTTACTACAGTAACCTTAACTGTACAAGTATTCATTATAAAGGACGATTTAGGCACCATAACAAGATGGGTATGTTAAGATCACAGGTATAGTTCAAACACCCAGTAATGTTATAAGTGAAATAGGTATTGAAAATGCTGTCTGGTTGCAAAGTTTACTACTGATAATGTTCTGTGCAAATAGTAATGTTACCATGCTAAATAGTAATACTGAGGTAGTAGAATTCTGTGAGAACGAGGAGAGATGTTATGTTTACATACACTGCTAAGATGGTGAAGGGTTGCTTTACAAGAGGGGACTGAATATGAACATATACTCAGTTACCAGTAGGGGGCTCTGTGACTAAGAATGATGGAAGGAGAGAAGAAGTGAAGTGTATGGTGAGATGTAAAATGGCGAACTACTGCTGAATATATACGTTCCATTACAAACCAAGCCGTCTCCGTTCTTCTGTCGAAACACCACAGACACCATCATGGGAATTTAACCAAGAGAATATTTATTTCAAACCAGTACAAATAACACACAGTTATACTTGATTAAGACCTTAAGAAGTTATTTTTTCTAATATTCATTTTAAAAATATTCACACATGTTTGAATCCCAGTTTGGTGTTGTGGTTTTCCTGTAAGCAGAGGTCCAGGGAATTACTTTACCTCGAATGTACATCTCAGTTTTACACACACTGTTACTACAGTGCAGTTCAAACCAGGGCTGCACTGACAACCACTAACCACTGAAGAGAAAGTCTCCACCGTTACAGCCCAGCTACGGCCACTTTAGGCCCTCAGCTCTGGTTAAAGCAAAAGCAACAAAAACAAAAATGTAACCCCTAATGTTCCTAACCCAGATGCAAAAGCAGCCTCCTGCTAGTGTCTAACAAATATGTAATAGAATAAAATACAAAAGTGGGAAAGCGTCATTACTTGGATACACTATATGCAAAAAAAATAGTTTCAGGAAAAATGCTGTGCAAAAATTTTGAGCCAAACACAGATAGCAATTTGACATTAACTAGGCAGAATATATCCAATTACAAAATGTTGTGCTAACATTGATTAGAACAAAAACACGGTTTCAATCTTAACTTGCAGCTTCTGCAGAATACAGTTTGTTCAAGGGACAAAAAACATTTCCAGTACTGACAGAGTGACAGTGGGCATTTGGTTCCATTACTGAAAATAAAATAATAAGCATCATCAATGTGCCTGCAGCATGCTGTAGGTCATGTCCTGTGAGACTGGTGCAGCTGGTTTCTCAGCGATGGTGGCGTAGGGATGATAAATATCAAACTAGAAAAGAAAGAACACAGCTGTGTGAGTCATTTACGTCTCGCATCTTCAAAGCCAAATAACAAACATCTTAATTACTGAACCTTTGTCTCACTTACATCTTGCTCTTTCCTTTCTTGTTTATTCAGTTTCTCAGCACCTGCAATTAAGAGAATCTCAAACTAAAACTGCTGTTTTAGACAGATACAAAGTGCAAGAAGAACTGAAGTAATACAGTTTTGTTCTGTTCCTGCACAAATATGACCTGGTGTACTTCCCCATGTACTGAAGGGCATACACCACATGTTACTGTTCCTATTTTTTTTTTCTTTAAGAGGACCTGAAACATTGGGATCTTTTGTTGGTGTTTTTCATGCAACAGATAAAAGCAACAATGTAACTGAAAGATTTGCTTTTTCATTGGTGCAACTCTTTAAACGATATAGTATTCACTTTGTCATACTTTGAAAGAAACACAGCAACTAAACAACTAAACCTGCAGATAAACTGAGGAAGAGTTGGGAGTTCGCCTTGTAACCGGAAGGTTGCTGGTTCGAGCCCCGGCTCGGACAGTCTCGGTCGTTGTGTCCTTGTCATTGTCTCGGTCTCAAGACACTTCACCCTGTTGCCTACTGGTGGTGGTCAGAGGGCCCGGTGGCGCCAGTGTCCGGCAGCCTCGCCTCTGTCAGTGCGCCCCAGGGTGGCTGTGGCTACAATGTAGCTTGCCATCACCAGTGTGTGAATGGGTGGATGACTGGATGTGTAAAGCGCTTTGGGGTCCTTAGGGACTAGTAAAAGCGCTATATAAATACAGGCCATTTACCATATTGTACATTCTCTATATAGCAGTAGGGACTGCAGGGATTAGGGACACTGAGGGTCCTGCAGCACCCCCTGGTGGATGGTGGATGTCCACAAATATAATTAAAAACTGTGTAGTTGTGTGTTATGTTACAAGGTCTTTGCAGATAAAGTGCTGCCATATTGAACTACTTTTCAAACACGTTTCATCAAACATGCATAACAATGTACAATTTACAACATTTATATAAATATTAGAGGTGCAACGATACTCGTATCGATATTGAACCGTTCGATACAGTGCTTTCGGTTCGGTACGCATATGTATCGAACAATACAAAATTTTTAATTTATTTTATCAACTTTTCTTCTGACGATGCTGTCTGTGTTGAGAGCTCAGTGGATCTGCGCTCGACAGTGCAGCCTAGGCGGAGTAGTCGAACGCAGATTCACTGAGTTCAGGGCAAGCTAGCAAGACAGAAATTAAGCTCTGGTTGCAACATGGCAAATTGAACCTCCCCCACCCTCATTCAGATGTGGCGTTTGGAACTATTTTGGTTTTCATGTGAAGTATGACCCTGAAGGTAAGCGCGTCATGGACTAAAGTAAAACAGTATGTCGGATGTGCCACGCAATGCTCAATTACATGGGTGGGAACCAGGGCTGGACTGGGACAAAAAATCAGCCCGGGCATTTTGACTAGTGACCGGCCCACCATGGTATTATAGGAAAAGCCATAAAGCCTTTATAATAAACTTAAACCTACACCACCCTCCCTATTCTGGTATTCTAAACGGTCTTTAGCAAAAATATAAAACAACTTAATTTATAATTACATATACCTAACTAATAGGGTTGCCAACTCCCAGCAGAAAAAAAAAGGGAATCACTCCCCCACCCTCTGTTTCGAGATACTTAATTGACAAAACTGATTTTAATTTAATGCACATATCAAACAAATGCACAGAAATCTATTATTTTTCTCCTGTAATCAAATAGATTCAACATCTTTCTTCAACAGAATTGCAGACTTCACAGATGGTACCTTCCCAAAGGAAAGAATACTATAACTTACTAGGGTATATACTAGACTTAATATTTACTGAATACAATAATGTATTTCTATACATTTTACATCAGATGAAAACTTTGGTTGTAAGATTCAGATAAATATTTATTAAAAGCTAGACATTTTAAATGAGAATAAGAAAGAAAAGTATGGATCCTGGTGTTATTTGTCTCTCAGAAACAGTTCGTTTCTTCCCTTCAACTTCCCTTCAACTCATTCATGTCACCTAAAATGTAAACCTGTTTCTCCATCACCTGTTCAGCTCTGATGATTCAGTAAGAACATCTCCTGGTTTCATCTTCATGTTTCCCTCTTACCACATATCCAAACCGATATCATGACCAGCAGCTTTACAGCTGTGGCTCCAACGAACATTAGCTGATACTTGAAATTAACATTAAATAAATCCTACCGACAGCTGATCAAGCTTAAACGTGCTGCTGTTGTTTAGCGCGACATCTGCTGGTTCCCTCTTTCTGGAGAGAAAAGCCGATCAGCTGATCATTGATCAGTTTCATGACTGAATTAGCAATTTTCTAGCTGAAGTAGTGATGAAATCGTGTTCCTTTTCACCTCAACTTTAAATTTCGACCTCCTCTGCTGTAACTGGTCAAGCCCAGAGTCGATCATGACCAACTGGCCAATCCACCACCATTCATTTATATCGTTAAAAAAAAGAAAGAAATAAAACCCCATCGGCCCATAAAAACGAAAAATCACGAGTGGCCCACCGGGCAAATGCCCAGTATGCCCGATGGCCAGTCCAGCCCTGGTGGGAACTAGTGTGTTAGCGCAGTTAGCTCGTTAACGTGTTGGCCTTCCAGCCCCACGCACGGGGTGATCCGCGGTAGCTCATTAACGGAGATTTGCCGTGTTGTGGCGTTAACGTCATTTCAACGAGATTAACACTGACAGCACTAGTGGGAACACAACGAATATGACTGCACATTTACGCCGACATCATCCTAGTGCAAAGACAAGTGGAAGCAGACAAAAACAACAAGCACGCATGCTACAAACTTTACCCGAGTCATTTAGACAGCCGTTAGCACATGATCCTCCTTATGGGGACCTGATTTGTTTAATATGCTGCTGAGAATATAGCCCAGAAGAAGCGTATAGTATAGCTTTTATTTTGGAAAGAGCCATTTCTCTGTAATAAACTCTCTTTTCTAAAGATGAGTGATTTCTCCATCAGATAGATTTATTATTTTATCCCTTTGTTGTTTCAGCAACATTAAATTTAAAAACTGTACTTTTGAGTTAAAATATATATTTATAATTTTAATAAATGACAAATTAAAAAGGCATGAAAATTTTTTTTGTATCGAAAAAATATCGAACCGTGACACCAAAGTATCGAACCGAACCGAACCGAACCGAACCGTGAATTTTGTGTATCGTTGCACCCCTAATAAATATCTATTTTCATATTGCTGTTGAGGTACCCCCAGTTTTCACACATGTCATCCTTTCAAAACCCCCTGCCCCCACATAAAACATGTTCCCACAGCTGTGGTATAATAATATAATTACAATATTGAAATTTGTCTTCCACCCTGCACTACAGTGTTTAAGTAGGTGTAAAACAAAAAGGAAAATAAAAATAAATAAATAAAAACAGCTCACCGGTAGCACAGCTGGCATCAGGTATTGAAGTGATCACACTGTAGGCTCCATCATCACCTTCAGGTAACTTTATGCAGCAGGAAAGAGGACATTAAATGAGAAAATCCATTAATAATACATTAAAGTTAACCTACCCTTAAACCTCTTGCATTTCAATTTTTGAATGTTTTGTTATATTAGTGTAGAATTTGACAAACATTTTAGTTTATTTACCATTCTTCCAGGGTCAATATTTGTCATGCACACAAAGTCATCTGCAGCAGTAGGTAAATCATAAAGCTCAGTTAACAAGTGTATAAGTACTGTCCTAATATTGTATAAATCAACAACACATTGATGCTGCAACTGAATGAATTCAGTACCTTGGATGCTGGTTCTTGTCCTAAACATAAAAAAGGAAAATTAATTTAAAAATTAAACAAAAATCATATAAATGCTGAATATTCTCCATAGACCAATCGTATTACTCTGTTTGGTTACTACTTTAAAGGCTGTTTTTTGATACAGGAAAGTGAATGGACTTTCTGCCCTGAAGTGCCCCGCTGCCCCTGAGCAAAGCATTTAATCCACAACTCTTCCAATAATTCTGTTTAGTTGCAGAATAAGAAAATCTAAAGTCAGTAAGTTTAACTTCTGTCTATACAAGTGATAACAAAAAAATACTTGCTGAAAACAGGTTTCTTGCCTCTTTAGAGAATATCCTTCTGGAATAAACAGCAATAAAGAAGTGACAGTTAGTCTGCTGGGGTCAGATCAGCTTTACAGCCGTTAATTACAAACTGACAAGCTCTGATTCAGTGAGACGTCTGTGAAACAGAACAGCCTTTAACAACAAATCTGACTACAAAACTGCTTTTAAGAAGAAGACACTGTAGTCTGTATTAATCCACTGAGTGTGAAATGTTAATATTACACTCTAACTATCATATACATCTGCATGATTTTACATAATAACTGATTGAGATCTCACCAGTTCTTCTTTTAGATCTGAAAACTGCCAGTACCAATAAGATGGCACCCACAGTTACACCAGAACCAACGACGACCAACACAACAGTCAGTGTCCACATTCCTGTTTAGGAAACCACAAACACATCTTATCTCTAACTGAAAAAGAGATTAATGTCTGCTCGGATTTCTTATTAACTACTGTCACAAATAAAACATCAGTAATTTAATTACCTGATGGTGAGATGACAGAAGTGGGAGAAGTGGAAGCACTGAAACTGCTGAGACTCGATTCTGCTGTAAAAGCACCAGAAATGTTTAAGATCTAAGATTTAAGAAGTGATGTGTGATGATCAGAGTTAATATTCACATGAATTGTATGTCGTACCTGTGGTCAAGGTAAATGATGATTTTGTGTTTGTTTTTCTTGAAACTTCTTCTACAATGTTTAGAATAAAAGCATATTTAAAAACTAAACAAAACAATATATTACACCAAAGGTCTATGTCTCTGCTTTGAGGAGGATTGCATTAATAAAGAAAAATCAATAAATTCTGATTAAATAATGCTACAATGCATAAAACCTCAGTAATTTAGTTACCTGACGATACGTCCACAGTACTGGTAGAAATGGAAGCCCTGGGTGTCATGAGACTTGATTCTGCTGCATAAATACACAAAAAATGTTAAAGACTTTTTTTATAGACTTGACATGTGATTGAGTTATCAAGTCATTTTGAACTAATAATCAAAAGTATTATCACATTAATGACTACTTCTTTCCCAGCAGTATTGTTAGTTAATCAGTTGATCCACTGCTTTGTTCCAAATTCTAATTTTTTGTTTATTGTTGTAAATTTAGTGCAGACATAATCAGTGTTGGTCAAGTTACTTGAAAAAAGTCATCAGTAACTAATTACTGATTACTTCCCCCAAAAAAGTAATCCCGTTACTTTACTGATTACTTATTTTCAAAAGTAATTAATTACTTAGTTACTTAGTTACTTTTTAAAAACACGATTTACAACCTGAAGAGGTGATAAAGCGATAGATCTTTCAGCCCAATTCTACTTTTTCTGCATAATCCATCATACAAAATGTAATCAAATGGAAAAGTCTCTTTTTAAAACTTGTTTTATTAGTTTTAACCTTTTAACTTTATGCATCAAGCAAAAATTTAATTATATGCAACATTCTCTGACTTGAAGAAATTAGTTTAACATTTAAACCTATTTTCTGCACATTCCAGCACATAAAATAAAATATTTTTTGTGTGTTTACACTCACTCTTTCAAATAGATGCAAGTAAAACACAGCAGAAAATAAATAAAGTCAAAGACTAGCGGTCCTGTTGCTCTATTTTCACCTGTAAAGCAGGACCGGCGTAGGCGGAGGTTTACGCTGGTGCAGGTGTGCCGCGGTCAGTTGAAGAATCCGCGAGTTTCTCTGTGAGTTTCCCATTACGTCATAGCTACTCAGTGCTTGCTTGGAAGTTTAGGGGTTTTTTCGCTGTAAAAAGAAGTTTTCTTCCCACGCACAACGGATGCTAATGTTTTTGTCACTTTTTATGGAATCAAACTCAAAGTAAGGTCAGTACTTCCACGCTTTAAACGCTGCACACTCTCTCCCACAATCGATATGTTATCCATTGTTGATCTGCACACAGCTGTTGTCACTAACGGCGCACTCGCTTACGTCACTGTCATGAGACATTCTCGCAAAAAAATCATGGTTTTAGTAACGCAGTAACGCAGCGTTCCTACGGGAAAGTAACGGTAATCTAATTACCGTTTTTGCAATAGTAATCCCTTACTTTACTAGTTACTTGAAAAAAGTAATCAGATTACAGTAACGCGTTACTGCCCATCTCTGGACATAATATGAGTGCAAATGTCTGGAGATGCTGAATAGTTCTTGTTTTTGTGTCCCTCTGGTGGTTATTTTTGTTGTTACACTCAAAACAGTACTTCTAGTTTTCTTGGTCAGCAGTCACAGGAACAATAATTAAGCTAAGAGAATTTAATGATTACAACTTTTGTTATACAGATAAGAGAAATCATGTAGGCTTTGCTCTGATAAAAATGTGTTGGTTTCTTTATTTTCCCTGTGTTATTTCAGTTTTAGAAATCCCCGTACCTCAGGGGAACAAAATAACAGTAGAGACCAGACAGTAGACAGTCGTAATTATAATAGAAATCAAGTTAATGTAACTTCTGTGCCTGACTGTGTGAGCACGTTCACTGTGCATCTAACTGGAAAACTGATGCTAACTCTGAGGACAGAATTACTTCAGTAAATATTTTGTAATTTTAGCCATAAAAAGAAAAAAACTGTTGTCACTCTACTTAGTTCCTCTACTTTTACACGAACAGGCTCTTTCTTTACCTGCAGGAAGTTACAAATTTATGATGAAAAAAAACCATTGCTAAATTAATGGCTCAGCTGCTCAGAAGCACATTTTAGCAAATGTTTATGCTGATGTCTGAATTTTTGATGCATACCTAACAATCTTACCACTCAAAATTCGTCACATGTTTTGACTACAGAGGTGGCACTAACTGTAAGGCTGACGCTAACTATTTAAATGTGCTATCAACAATTGTCACACAAAACACATCGGTTACCTGACTTAGACGGTGAGTTCACAGAAGTGGTAGAGGTGGAAGTATTTTGCTGCGGTTTTGCTGCATAAATCCACAAACATGTTTAAGATCATTTTAAGTGGTGTGAAAAAAAGAAGTGATCTGGATTGATATTTAAATGTACTCTTTGTCCTACCTGTGGCTGTGGTAGATGTTGACTTTGTGGTGGTCGCTCTTGATTCTGCTTTTCACAGCAGAGTAAAAGAAGACAAATAAATCAACATGACAAGTTTTTTCCTTTCACACAGTCATTTTAAAAGAAGCAATTTTGGAACTAAAAACAAATTTACTATCACAGTACTGCAGCATTTCCACCCTAAATGCAAAATAAGTTAATCAGTCAATCCCCCACTTTGTTTCAAACTGAAATATTTGGGGACCTGTTTTAAAATATAAAATTAGTTTTTACCTCCACCTTAACTCTGAGTCTTTACTGAAAATGTTTTATATGTCTGTTAAATATTTATCGTTCTCATCTTTGTATTTCTCTGGTGCTTGGTGCCTGTGGTGTTGCACTTACGGTCACATGGACAGAGTTAATTATTAACCAAAGAAGAGAAATTATTGGAATCATGGTATTATTGTTATTCTATTAATAAAAGGTATCTAAGATGAGACCTTTTATTATCATTCAGTGGTCAAAGAAAGGACAGAGCCAGTGGACACTGTGGATTTATTATCAGCTCAAAATAATCTCTCTAACTGTGACTCTGGGGACAGTGAGCAGTTTCTTTGCACAGGAAACATTTGACACTGAAAACTGATGTGTATTTTTGGGGTTTTTTGTTCTTGTTGTTGTTGTTTTATATGTAAAGCAGTTACTGTTGCTTATCTCTTATTATCAGTAGAAAAGTAAAGTATTTCTGTTATGGCTGTAAGAGCCAACATCTCTCAGTGAAGGCTGATATTTTTCATTTATCAAGTTATTAATGGTTTTACTCTGGAAAATTAAAGCAGTGCTTTTCTGTTAATCTTATTCAGCATTTTTATTTCAGAAATCAAAAAATACTCTATAAAAGTGAGGATGAAAAACAGTAGTTTTGTATTTATTTACAAACAGATTTAATGATGAATCCTCTCCAGATATATCAGAATTAAAATGGCGACATAGTGTTTTATATACTGATTGCAAGGATGTGTCCTTGTTGTGGAGTTCAACTGATGATGACTTTCTTTTTCTAATATGCTTAACTCAGATGAACACACTGGGAGCTGAATTAACTTAATATGTTAACATGGTGAGAATTTAATGAATGCACAAAGTACACACAGCTGCTGTATCATGGTACATAGAAAAAATCTGGTTAAAACTATTAATAATGAAAATATTATGCACTTTAAAATGATTGAATTGTTTTTACTTACCTGATGTTTTCTTGTTTGAGGTATGGTTTGATTCAGGCTTTTGAAGTTTTGGAACTTCTGAAGTGAAACAGAAACATTAAAAAAAAAATCGTGTTTTTGCATTTTTCATGCACTCATAACAAAATCACACATTATCATCTCTACTCATGCCATGCTCTTAGGTCACACTGATTGTAGGGACTCAGATTAACGGACTTTTCTATTTCTGATTAATTACTGTCACACATACCACATCAGTAATTTAGTTACCTGATGGTGGGGTTACAGGAGTGGTATTATTGGAAGCACTGGGATTGCTGAGACTCAGTTGTGCTGCATAAATACATAAAAGGTTTGTTTGTTTTTAATCTAAAGAAAACATTCACAATGTTCTGTATGTTACTTAGATGTATAGTCTGTCTTACCTGTGGTCATGGTACATGGTGACATTGTGCATTCTTTTGCCAAAATATCTAAAAATTAAAAAAAAAAAAAGTGTTTATGTGTATAAAAATGAATGTGTCTATGTTTTGATGGGTGATTTTGTTGGTTGGTTTTCTTGTCTTTGCCTGTGGTGCATTGGGAGTCATCTGCCGGGTATTTAAGGAGCAGCGTGACAGCTCTCGGGTGTCGGATTGTTGTCTCGGCCTTAAGTGGTAAATCATCAACCTGCTTCTATGTACTACTTTGATTTGCACGACATTCACGGATCATCATCTCTTCTGCTTCACTGCCCAGCCATTCTCAGTCTGGAGTTATCCTGGCTAACTCTCCAAGCTACCTCCCTGCTCACCTGCGCTGCCTGGGGTCCACGTCGTCCCCACTTCAATGTCCAGCCTTAAGTACCTCGCCCAAGCCTCTAGTAAATGTGTGGCAAGTAAGCTCTCTAACTTATTCCTTGTGCAGTCTCTCGTAACTCCTTTGCTCCGTTTCTACAGGTCGCTTAACTGCATTTTCTCCTTTCCCCCTCCGGACAGTTTGAGTTCTCTGTTCAGACAGAACTGTCATGTTTGTTAAACTGAACTACAAACATTAATCGAAATGTTTGTAGTCCCAGATTTAAACCTAGTGGGACTCCCCACTAGGTTTAAATCTGGGACTCTCCACCATTTGACCTTAGAACTGAAGAAGCTTCTCGGATGAGAGGTGAAACGTCTTCAAGCAACTTAAAGAAGTCCAGACGCTTTTCTTTGCAAGCTCCTTTGAATGCGATGACCTGGATGACTGAGAACCTTCACAGACATTAATTGAAATCCTGAAATTCAGGATCTTTTTCAGAGCCAGAGTAAACACTAAGTGACTGCAGAGATGAGGTTTTCATATAACACCTATAAAACAGGAAATTAACAAAAATACACAGCAGTCTTTAATAGTAAACACACATTCATTTAGAAACTGCATTTTGTGACTACTTGTGTTTTCTTTGTCTAATATTTACATTTGTTTGAAAAATAGGAAAACAGGAAGGTTTTTACACCACTGCATGTCTTTGTAAACTACCACTTCTTGGGAAATGACAACAATGGTTGAATATTAAAAACAGATGAGATCTGTGTAGGAGATCAGAGGGTTGTGACCAAGTACATTATTAATGATTTCATGTCAACCTCAGCTGCAGCCTTGCTCACCACTAGCACATGCTGGGCTCAATGCTCAACACTGTTAATATTTACAACTCTTACAAAAAGGCTTACTAAGAGTTTAACCATAGCTGAACTGTGACTTTATTCACATCTTCTGGCACAGCTGCACTCTTAGTTCTATTAATTTTGAATTTTAATGGACAAACAGGCTGAAATTCAATAAACTGAACAGAATTCAGTCAAATTAATCAGATCAACTACAAGAAAAGATGGAATAATTATACAGCGACTAAGGCACACTTTGTAAAGTTATGTCAACTTCAACATTCGGTAGCAGTTTATTTAATTAATGTTTTATTAATTTCAAAAGTAGTATCATAAACACTAAAACAGGTTATGTTATGTTTCTCTTTAACTTACGTGTCAAGCTGTATCGATCACTGCGAGGTGACAAAGAGTTGGGTTCACTTTCCAAACTGTAATCACAGCTGGCATCCTTTTGTTGAACAAGAAGTAGATGCTTCAAAAAATCAGCAACTGGGACATAAAACTGGCAGAACCTCTGTTTGCTTTTTCTGCTGCTTTCCTTTGAGACAGTTTGATTTAGGACTGGACGACTTGCTTCTCCAAAGTACAGATTACATCTTGTATCATTTTTCACAGATCCAGGCAGAGAGCATGTGATGAGAACATGTTCCCCATCAAAAGGCTGAACGCTCATCTCTGGTTTTTGACCTGCATGAAGATCAATGTATCATCATTAAGTATCAGTCACATACTCGTCATGTTTCAACAGTGCAATAATAAAAACAGTGTTGACATTCACAGAAGTCCTACTGTAACGCTCAGTCATCATGTTTTATAATTTACATTAACATACATGTGTAATGTTAGGAGAGTTTAATCTAAACTGAAATGAGAAACTTTCTGTCACTTCGTACGCTGACAAAGATTGTGTTACTGTGTGAAGAGGGAGAATTCACATCTGCATACTGCACAGCGTAAAAACATCTCACTTTGCCCTCAGAGGGTGACCTCTGATGTGACACTAACAGCAGTTCAGTTCCTGTCTGTGTCTGTAAACGTGAGAAACCTTTGATAGTTTCTTGCTCCCCAGTATAAAATAACCTAAACATATTGAAGCAGATGATGGTAGCTGACAGTGACTGAGTCTGTCTCTGAGATCACTGTTGCATTGGTCCAAGACACGCTAAACAATAAGAGGTAAAGAGGCGTTTTATCAAAAATCTAATTGTTAAATATGACAGTGAGAAATTATGATTTCAGTAAAGAGCAACTCATTAGAAGAAAAACATGTTAAATCCTAAAAGAACAACTTGAAATTAAAATAGTAAATTGTGGACTGACCTTGTCCTTGAAGCTCAGGTGAGGAAACTGTCAGAAAAAAATGACAAACTAAATATAAATATTAATAATTAAAAAAAAAAATATCAGTAAAATGTAGACACTTTTTTTATTGTATCAGAGTCCAGATAGAAGTCAAGATCAATTTAATTTAACACAAGGAAATTTGTCTTGGTCTCCATGCTGAATTTTCTCAATACAAATAAAAATACAAATAAACAAAACAAACACACACACACTGCACAAACACTCAACACAAAACCAGCCATCAAAAATTACTGCTACATAAAATGCAAAAACTTCCAGGATGTTTAACTTACTCACGAAGATGACAAATAACAGGAGTCCAGACATGATGAAGCTGAAAACTACAGCTGTCCAGAAGTCTGACTGATACACTCGATCAATCATTTTGCAGAACTTACACAGAGTAAAACCACAGGAAGTAACACTGCTGAAACTCCCACATAAAGACCACAAGCTACACAGTGAACAGGCTTTTGAAAGTGCCTATAGATGTTAGCCTGAGCTAAAACCACAGGAAATAAAGAAAAGGAGAGCATGTTTTACACCATTTCTGTTGCTGTGGCTGTCTGTGGGTGAAAACATGCACGCACACAAGCTTAGTATAATTATGTTGTTTTTTAATTCTGCATTCATTTCCACAACAGCTTTCAAGGTTCATAGTCTCTGTGCTGCTACTTTTTTGTCTTTTGGATTTTTTCTTTGTTTGTTTTTATGCACTAAATAGCCATTACATTAGGTACAACTATTCAACCGCTTGTTAATGCAAACATCTAATTAACTAATCAAATGAAGCAACTCAGTTCATTTAGGCATGTAGACGTGATCAAGACGACCTGCATAAGTTCAGCTTGAGCATCACAATGATGAAGAAAGGTGATTTGAGTGACTGAAAATAATTCAGCTTAATTTTATTTATATCGTGCCACACTTATGTCTTCATGTTCAATCTCCTCCCTGCTTTATTTTTGAGCACCTGCAAGTAAGAGAACCACAGCTTAAAATTATGATTTGGTGCAATATGAATTAAACAAATCTAAATTTTATTCTGTTCTTGTATAAATATGACCTGATGTACTTCCTCATCTACTGTAGGCCAATTATCGCATGTCTCCCCTCACTCTCCCAAAATTTCTGTCATTTCATTGTTACTATCTAATTGTGGCAAAAAGCCAAAAAAGAATCTAGTATAGATTCTTGTAGAATCTGATACTGTGCCAATTCAAGTACGCATCAAACTGAGAACGTGAAAAATTCCCAGATGTGGTCTCACTCTTCCACTTTTATCAAGCATGCATCGTTGGTGACTTGTGTGTACTTGGGACAGCCATATATCCCAGAATGCATTTCGTCCAAAACTCAAGCGTGGCAATGGTGAAGAAGCACAGCTAAAAACTTTTAAATATTACTCTTTCTGGGTCACAAAATAAACTTTTAAGTTATTTTCAGCGAGAATGCAGCTGTGTAGACTTCAGATATTTGCTTGATTTATCAAGACATCACATATTTGCAAAAGTGCTCGTTTTCAGAGACAGCTGTTACCCTCCAGCTTGATAACAGGTTGTAGGTTGCTTTGCTTTCACTCTTCTGTCTGGTTCAACTGAAACCAGCTCAATGGGGTTTAAGTCTGGAGACTGTGCTGGCCACTCCATGTTTTCAAGCTTACCATCTTGTTCTTTTTTCCTGAGGTGGTTCTGGCATAGCTTGGATTTGTGTATTGGGCCATTATCTTGCTGTAGTTTGAACCCCCGACCAACTAGATGCATACCAGAGGGTATTGCAGAATGCTGGGGTAGCTATTTTAGTTCAGGGTGCCTCTCACTCTGTACAAGTCACTGACCCTGGATCCAGCAACACAGCCCCAGATTATCACACTTCCTCCTCCATGTTTGATAGTTGATGTCACACACTGGAACCACCCTTTCGCCTTTTCAAAGGCGCACAAAGATCCTGCGTGATAAACCCAAGATTTCACATTTTGATTCATTAGTCCAAAATACCTTCTTCCAGTCTTCAGTATCCAATGCCAGTGTTTCATGCCCAGGCAAGCCTTTTTGTCTTATTCTCACATCTGAGCAATGGCTTTCTTGCTGCAACTCTAATCCTTCTCTTCAGAGTTGAAAGTGAGATCTGCTTACTACGATCACTATTAAGCTGTGCTTAAAGCTGTTTTCCTGTGAGCCCCGTATCACGTAAGCTGTTAACTCTCAGAAACTTGATTCAGTTGTGCCTTTTGGGTCTTCCAGACCTCTTCCAATCAGAGTTTGCCCCATTTTCTGAGTGCCCTTCGATGGTGAAAGACACAGCTTTCAAGGATTAATCAACCTCCATTGCTACAGAACAGCTTTAAATTGTTAACCCAAACTCAAGTTTGCTGAAATTCAATCATAGAACTGGATGTTACAATTCCTGATATTGCATTGCTTCTAACGGAGAAAGTCTCAAGGGATGGCTACTATGAGGAAAGGCAGCCCAGAAGCTTTATCAGCGGGACACATCATCAGTTGTGTCCCTCAACTTTGCAGGGTATTTTGTCCTTTTATCACAAATGATTCTACCAATTTTTATTTTTAAATTTCTTTTTAAATTCCTTAGTTTGTTATTAGCAGTAAGTCAGTAAAACATTTTTGCTCTGGTTGTAAGAGCTCTAGTTGTAAGAGCTAACATTGCCAGCATCTATCAGTGAAGAAGTGCTCGAATACTTACACACACACACACACACACACACATACAAAGTTTGTATAATTATGTTCTAGGTGCATTTCGTCATTCATTTCCACAATAGCAGTAGTCTCTGTGATAGTTTTTTGTTCTTTTGGATTTTTTGTTTGTTGCGCTGAATAGACGTTACACTGTTAAACCACTTGCAAATGCAAATATCTGCCAATCAAACTTAGTAACTCAATAATCAAGACAATTTGTAGAAGTTCAACTCCTGGAAAAGGCCAGGACCAGAAACTGCTGGCCTACCGCTCCTCAGTGTACAGTGTACTCTCCTACTGCCTGTGTCACGGCTGCGGCAGGAGGCAGGAGGGAAACACAGCTGGGAGAAATCAGAGCTGACGAGACACGGTAAGCAAAACAGAATACACTAACATGAGACACGGACTTTCTATGTTAAACAGGAACTATAACACAGAGACGTGGACTTGACACTGAGACTGAGAGACATGACTGACCAGGGAGGCAAAGGGAACCACCCCAGGAGGATCTGGTGATGGCCACCCCTGGAGGCCATCACCAGATCCTCCTGTCTCTGGTAAACCAGGCCCTTCACAGGTGACACCTTGCACCCCACCCAGCACCTGTTTGACCCGCTGCCCTCTGGTCAGCGCCTCGGGTCTATCAGGTCCCACACCTCCAGACTCACAAATAGCTTCTTAAACTGTCTGTCAACAACCATATCCCCCCCACACCCCACCCTGCTCACCTTACCTCACCAATTTGAGCCAATTTGGTCTGAGTAACCTTTATCACTCAGGCCACTTACACATGGACCCTACACAGACCAAGTGTTTTCTTTGCACCATCTCCAAGCACTTTGCAACTATTTTGTTCTCCAATGTGTGCCTTTGTCTTATTTTTGTATACATTCCTCTTGATTTTATATATTTCTCCTGTTTGCTATTTATCCCTACTGTCTACTATTTACAATTTATTCCGACACAGTTGGTGTGGAGCACCTACTGTTTCGTTTTACATGTACAATGACAATAAAGGGCTATTCTATTTTATTCTATTCTATAATGGGGAAGAAAGGTGATTTGAGGGACTACTCAAAACACTCATTTCATTTTAATTTTGAATATAAATTTAAAACTAAAACAACTAAATTTGATACTCGGTACTTTGTATGGCCTCCAGTTGCTTGTATGCATGCCTGACAACATCAGGGCATACTGCGAATGAGAAGATGGATATTGTCCGGTTGAATCTTCAAGATCTCGACAGAGACCGTCTGATGGTGGACTGAAACATCGATGGGCTGAAACATAATGTCCCAGAGGTGTTCTGTTGGATTTAGCTGAGGGGAGTGTGGGTGCCAGTCAGTCGTATCAAATCTTTCATACTCCAAGAAATGCCTGCATACTCTAATGACATAAGGCCAGGCGTGTAGATTTCAAATGATCTACATTGTTTGTTTTAATAAATTTTCATCACTAGATGGCGGTGTTTAGCAAAAATGTGTAATTGTAGCTACGCCTGCAGAAAGCATTTAGAATGAGATCATAGTGTTGTAGTGGTTAGATCTATTTTGTAAGGAGGTTCAAACCACAGTTGGAGCCTTTCTGAAGAATTTGTTTGTTCAAACACATAAGCCACAGGTGTGAACATGAGTGGAAATAAACTCTATTCTCTTTCTCTCTCATTGTTTTTGCATTGTTTTTGGAGAGCAGTTGAGGTTAGCGTCATAAGGAGTGGATGGAGCAACTTTGATGTATTAAGAAAAAACTTCCTGTGACTGCCCCGTTTGTCTGATAGAAAATGTTGCATTTGCATTAATAATTAATGTTAGCTTAGATTTTTGGAGTCCAGACGAGATTTTACCATTTTCATCATCGCCATCTTTAAAAGCAATGTCTCCAGTACTGGAGTTTACTGGTAGTTTCCAGTTTTTATTGTTTCCAACCATGTTTTCTACCTAAGAGTTGGTGCTGGTTATGATCATTTCCACCATTAGATTCATAAGATTTATGTGTCATTCTGTTACATCTGGGTTTCATCAGCATTTCATCTTCTTCTCCTGTTTGCGCATGAAAGACTCCACCCACTAACTACTCCATCTCATGGCTCAAAGTGGTGTTACACAAGAGTGCAGGTTGGACCTTTTTGCAGAAGGTTTAAACAGTTCAGTGTCTGTCAGAGAGTGAAAACTCTAAAACACTCTGGAGTTGAAACTGTAATGCCCAGAAAGAGTAAAATCCAAAATGATATTTAATAAATTCAATAACTGACCAAATGCAGACACATTAAAACTATTAAATTTATTATATTGTCGATTGCAAGTGAAAGTCCAGATGAAGGTGCATTGCATTTGTCACACCGAGGAAATAAGTTTTGGACAATTTTTTAGTAAATTAATAAACAAAATAGAGCAACAACACAGACAGTGATAAAAAAAATTCTTCAGGAGGTTTGGCTGCCACATGAAGATGACAACAGTAGCTGTCCATGATGAACATGCAGTACTGAATATTTTAACAGTAGTATTCAGTACTGCATACACTTTTCAAAACCCATTCACACTAAAAACCACGGGAAACAACAGCACTGACACATTAAGGCCACAAAGATGCACAAAGAACAGCTTTGCATAAATATCTATACATGTTGGACTGAGATAAAAGAACCACAGGGAGGATGAAATAAAGATAAAATGAGCATGTTTGTACATTACTTTGACTTTGTCTGGGTAAAAGGCCTCACTATCTGCAAACACACACACACACAGAACTTTGTAAAATTATATTTTTCTTTAAATCGGCATTCATTTCCACAATACCCTGATTGTATGTCAGCCAAACATTATATCTCCACATGATTCTGTTAAATGTTCATAGTCTCTGTTCTTGTTTACACTTTTCATCATGTTAAAGTTTATTAATTCTGGCTTTGTTGTTTTTCAGTGTATTTCTGTATACAGTTAAAGACACTTTATTGGGTGCAGCTATCAGGTACTATTACTGCTGTTTAACTGATTTTTCAAGCAAACACCTAATCAACTAATCAAATTGCAGAAACTTAGTGCATTTAGGCTTTTTTATATAATCAACATGACCCACTAAAGTTCAAAATGGGAATCAGAATGGAGAAGAAAGGGGATTTGAGTGACTTCGAACAGGATGGCATGATTGTTGTTGGCAGACATGCCTTTCTGAGTAGTGCTCAAACTGTTGATCTGTACTCTCCACAGAAGAGAAAATATCTAATGGGCTTCAGCTTTCTTAGGTAAAATGCCTTGTTGATGCCAGAGGTCAGAGGAGAATGGCCAGACTGCTTCAAGTTTACAGGAAGGCAACAGCATCTCAGGTTTAAATGTTTCAGTGTGCCTGCAGCATGCTGTACGTCATATCGTGTGGGACTGGTGTAGCTCATTCCTCAGAGATGGTGGCGTATGCATGATAAACATCAGACTGGAGAAAACAGACAGTCCTTTAAGTCTGCAGCATCTGTTAAGCTCAGAAAAGATATTCTGCACCTCAGGTGTCACTTACCTCGTCGTATTTAAACTCTTCTCTGTTCAATTTCTCTGCACCTGCAAGTAAGAGAATCAAATCCTAAAATTACTTTCAGTCAGGCAGATGCAGCTGCATTCACTGCATGTGATTCCCCTCTCACTAAAATCAAAAGTAAATCTTGGGAAAAAACAAAAACTTAAACACATTGTCTTGTAGCTTTGTGTCATGAATTTTTCATTTTACTCTTAGAAATGTGTACATCTAAGAGTCTTCAGTGCTCAGATACGTTCGAATTAAATGAATAATATGGAAAAGGTTTATTTTATGATTTTTACTGTTGTTGGGCTTTTTTCATATGATTACAAAAAGGAAACCACCTGTGTTGTTGTTATGCTAAAGGGTGAACGTTTGCAGGCAACGTGTTGTCTCTGTCACTTTGACAGTGAATCATCAAAAATATAGAGGGTCACTGTTTTATCTGCAACATTCATTCCTTATATCTGGCTGTTCTAGTCATATATTGGTGTTTTTGTGTATGTAATCCAGATTGTGTATACATATTCTTGCATGATTGTTCTTCATAGATAAATATTAAGTTTAAGTTTATAAACATAAACTTTTAAGTGAAAAACTTAATATAAAGTTGTTCACTTAATTTTAAACACATATTTCATTAACTATACATAACCAATGTAATTTACAGCCTTTATATAAAGCCCCCTACAGATACAGTAGGTGTTGAGGTTTCTACCCCCTGCTCTCATAAACTATTTTATCACCACTGGTACACGTTCTCACAGCTATGATTACACCATGATTTTTTTCCTCTATATTGTACTAAACAGACTTTAGATAGGTTTAAAGTTTGAGAAAAAAAACTGTTGCTCACCAGTAGTACATCTGACACCAGCCACTGAAGTGATCGCACTGTAGGCTCCATCATTACTTACAGGTGACTTTATCCAACAGAGAAAATCCACAGATAACACATTACAAATGAATGCACCTTTACCATTTGTAATTAAATTATTGAATATTAAAGTTATGGGAATATGCATTTGCATTACCATTCCTCCATGGTCAATATTTGCCATGCATACAAAGTCATCTGCAGCAGAGGTAAATAAAAAAATCTCAGAGAATAAAAATACATATAAATGCAATACTGTCTACTCTATTATTGATGGATGTTACAGTGCAATGTAAGGCATGCAATGTATGAATGCAGGGATACTGGCAGCTAAATAAATAAAATACCTGTGTTTTTGGCTTTAAACCTACAAGTAAAATAAATAAAGGGAAGCAAAGGTTACATAAAATTACAATGAAAATAAAAAGCAGGCTTATTGTGGGTTTGGTCGGTCAGTTTAAAAATTATAGGACAGTAAAAATTGTTAGAACCCATGTGAGACACAAGATGGCTTTTACTTTGAAAAGACTCTGGGATTTGAAGGCATTGTCCACCCTACAGCGTTTCTGGCTGGGTTGTGTAAATGGGATTAGACAGATGTATAACTTATGAGTAATGATAATTAGATGGTTTCAATGTGAGTCAGAGCAAATTAGTAACTGTTTCCCTCATTATATTTTAATTTCAAAAGAAGGAATAATTCTGTATTTTGCTATTTTCTTTTATTTCATTGCTTTAACTCTGTCTCTGTTATTGCTTCTGCATTTTGTAAAATAATGTCCAGGAATGAATGGGGAGATGTGATCAACATTTATTAAGGGAAAGCTCAAGTTTGCTGAAAACTAGATTTCTTACCTGTTTGGAGAATATCTGTCTGAGAAAAACAGAAATAAAGAAGTCAGAGTCCGAATGCTGTATAGGCTGAGTGGCATCAGATCAGTTTTACAGTCAGTGGCTCATTTACAGTATAGTTCAACAAACATACACAAACCTACAAACTTTCATTCAACGAGACCTCCTGAAAGTATAAAAGCAATACAAGTAGAGTTTGTAGGGTGGTGTGACAGCTCCAAACTTGAACTGAACGTGAGCAAAACCAAAGAGATGGTGGTGACCTTCTCCAGTAGGCAGAGGGATCTGGCTGCTTCAGTCACCACCACCATCCATGGGAAGCCAGTGGAGGTAGTTGAGGAGTACAAATACCTGGGAACCATCTTTGACAACCTCCTGAAATTCTCTGCCAACACAGAGGAGATTCTCAGGAGGTGCCACCAACGGCTACACCTCCTTAGGAAACTCAACTCCTTTGGAGTCAGCACACCCATCATGATAGCTTTTCATTATGCCTTCCTGGAGAGCATCATGACCTTCTCCATCACCTGCTGGTTCCACTCCCTCAGCCTTCAGAACAAGAACAGACTGCAGCACACTGCATCACTGTGCTCTAAAATCATTGGCCTGCCTGTCAGAACTCTGGCACAGGTTTTCAGCCAACAGGCCCTTAGACAGGCAGCCAAAATCATCAATGACCCCTCCCACATTCTTTACCCTGCATTCCAATGGCTCCCCTCTGGGCGACGCCTCCGCTGCATTTCCTGCAGGACTGAGAGGAGGAGAGCCACCTTTGTCCCCAAAGCCACCCTGCTTTTTAACTCCAGCCGATAAGAACATTTCCCACACCAGAAACATAAACTACTCTACACTCTTTTATACTGCCGACACTTTATTCACTTTTAGTAACTTACAGTTATTTATTCACCTTTCAGTCACTTTAATTTTAAAACTGTGTACTTTTAAAACTGTGTATATACTGTATACTCTGTGTATTTATTATCTCACTCTCATTGCCTGTTTATGTCCTGTCCTTATCTTTAACGTCATGCTACTCTGTTGTATCTTAATTGCCCCTTGGGGATAAATAAAGTCTTTCTGATTCTGATTCTGATACAAGAAATCTAAAAGTACAATTATTTCCTAAATCCTTAACACTACGTAACATATTATTGCATGAAAAAATTATTTATTACAGACTGATGGCAAAAAGAGTAACCAGAGCAATCTAATGTGAAATCAGTTTTAAAACTGTAAATGTTATACTCTAACATTAATATCCATCGGCACATTGACAAATACTTTCACATATCAATTGACATAAATCTCACCATTTCTTCTTTTAGATCTAACAATCATCAGCACCAGTATAAAGACGCCCACAGTGACTCCGAAACCAACGACGACTAACACAACAGTCAGTGTCCACGTTCCTGTTTGAGATCACAAACACATCTCATTTTTAACTCGAAAGTTGGACAGTTCTATGTCTCTGTGCTAAGGTTCACACTAAATATATGGCTTAGATTAACATGTTACTTTCTGATTAAATACTGCCACAAATAAAAACATCAGTAATTTAGTAATTTTAATTTTAGTAATTAAAATGTCTTTAACATTTAAAAAAATGTTAAAGACATTTTAAAGAATAGATGTGTGCTGATGTTGTGTAATTCAAAGGGGAGACAGTTGTATGGACAAAAATTGTGATAAATTTAATGGGCAGTTTTAATTAGCACTGTGAGCCCTGAGTGAGTCTTAAAGCGCTATATAAGAATATATAAGAATCAAGTTTTGAAAATACACTATATGAAATACTTTACTCCTGTGAGGGTTGGTTTTATGACGTATCAGTGTTTGTTTTATTTACAGGTTTTTCAAATGTGTGATCTACTGAAATAAAACAGAAATATTACAAAAACTTTTACAACAACATAGCTTTGCATTTTCAATGTGCTCATAACAGTCTCACCTGTGTTACTCCCTCCTGATGTCATGTCTTCAGTTTTTGTGGTTGCAGGGGCCATACTAGTTGCATGATTTAGATTAGTAGTAGTTACTAATTTAAAACACATAAATACAAAATAATTAACGCAATGTCAAATATATCACAACTTCTTAAGTATATATTTGCTACTGCATTTCTTTTCTGTATCACTAATGTCAGACTAATTGTAGCCCTTGTAATTTGTGGTTAAATAATACCACACAAAACACATCAGTAATTTAGCTCCTGATGGTGAGTTCACAGAAACGGTGGAAGTAGAAGCACTGGACGTGTTGATTCTTGATGCTGCTGCATAAATGTACACAAAGAGTTCAAAACCTTTGAAAGAAGTGACGCGTGATGATGATCTGGGTTGATATGTATGTGTATTGTACATATTACCTGCGGTTGTGGAAAATGATGATTTCATGACAGTCACTAGTGATTCTTTTTCCACAATATCTACAGGAAAAGAAAAACAAAAAAAATGTGTTTTTGTTTGTTTTTTATTATTTTTGGAATCACTGCAGCAGACATCTTGTAAAACTAAAAAACTGAATCAAACTCATAACACATAAAAATAAGTCAGTTTTTCTTGGACTTACCTTTCAAGCTGTATCGATCACTGCGAGGTGACAAAGACTTGGGTTCATTTTCCAAAGTGTAATCACAGCTGGCATCTTTTTGTTGAACATAATGTAAATGCCTCAAATCAGCAACTGGGACATAAAACTGGCAGAACCTCTGTTTGGTTTTTCTGCTGCTTTCCTTGGAGACAGCTAGATTTCGGACTGGACGACTTGCTTCTCCAAAGTACAGATTACATCTTGTGTCATCTTTCACAGATCCAGGCAGAGAGCAAACGAAATGAATATGTTCTCCATTAAAATGCTGAACGCTCATCTGTGGTGTTTGACCTACATGAAGATCAATGCAGTATCATTAGATATCAGTCACATATTCTGCATGTTTTACCAGTACAAAAACAACGACAGCGGTGATAATCACAACTGTCCTACTATAACACTCAGTCATCATATTTTACAACTGACAACAACAGCATTTACAACATTTTTCGATCCCCTGAAATTTCTTTTAACACCACATGGAGGCTGAAATGTATTTTACATGTATTCAACGAATCAGTAAAATTTGACATTCAGCCTTCTCAGATGATGCGTGAGAAACACATGTTGAACTGGTTAAATATCAGCTGGACCATCACGTCTGTTAATATGAACAGACAGAAAGGTGTAACTGAAATCCATCATAATTTTATCATAACAGGTTTTTATATTAAATACAAACAGTGATTCTGTATCAGGTTTTTGTATCTGCAAATTTAGTTCAGTGTAGTAGGCCAGATGTTTATAACCAGAGACCTGCAAAGTAATAACTGACAACAACTGTAATTAACTTTAACATACTCTCCTAAACATGAAGCACTGTCCTCCAGATTCCTGCCAAATGTAATTGTATGATAAATGATCTAATAACAGGAAGAAGAGTCTCTTACTTTGTATGGTGATGGAGGATGTGTCACTGTGTGGTGAAGGAGAATTCACAGCTCCATATTTCACTGTGTAAAAGCATCTGACTTTGACCTCAGCAGGTGACCTCTGATGTGACATAAACAGCAGTTCAGTTCCTGTCAGTGTCTGTAGACACGAGTTGCCTTTGTTACTTTGTTGCTCCCCAGTATAAAAATAACAGTGATGAACTGAGGCAGATGCTGGTGCCTGACAGTGTAATGTGACTGAGTCTGTCTCTGAGATCACTGATGTGTTCACTGTCAGTGTTGGTGGAAGGAGAGCTGAAAGATTAGAGGGAAATACGTGTATCAAATATCTAAAAGGTTATTATGACAACACACTTTGTTGTAAACAAACAATGTGTGAAAACTTTGTTTGGTTATTCGCAGACTGTATCAGTTCATATGATGCTAAAAGAACAGTTTGAAATTAAAACTGTAAATTGCAGACTGACCTTGGACTTGATACTCATGAGAGGAAGCTGTCAGAAATAACATGTCTAACAAGGGAAATACATGCATGTGTTAATAACTGGATATGAACACATATGCAACATTTAAACAATTGAACTGTTAAAGTTTGAGTTAGTTCTTGCTCACAGTCTGTATAAATGCAGATTTAATCCAACAAGAACAATAGTTTCTCAATAAACTAACAACCATAGAATCACCAGCCATGAAAAATGTAGGTAATTTGCAAAGATGACCCTGAGTTCATTTATGGTGAAATCTACAGAGAGTTAACTTACTCATGAGGATGGCAAACAGCAGGTGTCCAGCCATGATGAAGCTGAATACTGCAACAGCCAAATTAAACAGACTGATTGTCATTTTGCAGAACTTGTTCAAACTAAAAAGACAGGAAGCAACAGCACTGAACAACAGCCAAAGGCCACAACGATGCAGCTTTCGAAAATACCCATACGTGTTTTACTGAGAAACAAAGAACCACAGCAGAGGGGTGAAAAGAGGCTAATGAGAAGAGCACATTTGAGCATCATTTACTTTGAATTTGTGTGGGTTAAAGGCCTCACTATCTGCACACATGCATCACTTGCATTTATTTTCAAAGCACTGCAACACATGAAGTATTCACAAGTTAGTTCATAAGACAGTAAAGCGCACATTTTAGCTTTTGTATCTGCTGTTACCTGATAAACCTGTTACCTGATATTCTGCCTCTTTACTGAACAGTCTAAATGTTTTCTTGCTTCATATATAGATTCATTCAAAGTTTCAGTGATGAGAGGTCAAATCAAATTTAGTTTCTGCCCTTTAGCTCTATTAAATAAATGTATTTATGACAACACTGAAGTCACAATGATGGTTTTTACTGAAATAGAGATTTTTAACACCTCTACAACACATCATATACATCTGCTTTTGATACAGACAAATGTGCGCACTAAACAACAGCTGAAACGATGTTCAACATTCTCAAAAGTGGGACTCAGCTTTTTCAGTGGGAGAACGATACATTCAGAAAGTGCCGCATTCACTGAAAACACTACATCCAGATGAACAGAATCAACATTTGGAGATTTTCTTACCTGAATAATTGAGTATGCATAAAGATGTTCAACATTGCACTATCAGACTAAGTTTAATTACATCTGCACTCTCGGATAATACTGAAATAATGTTACAATCATGACTACAGACCATGATCGACATGATTTTTTTTTACCAACTTGCAACCCAGAGACAATAACAGAGCGCTCTACATATCCAACATTTAAGACATCTCAATCAATGGCTCATTGCAAATCATCAGCCTCTTTTTTAAGTAATGTCTGCTTGATATGTTATTTGTGTTTCTTTTGTTGTATGTCTGAATGCATGGAGACTATATTCATAAGAAGGTGGAGGAGAAAAGATGCAAAATGGAGCCCACTACATTGTATCTTTTAGGGTTACTGGAGCTGTTGTTTCTCTATGAAATAGACAAAATAGAAATAAAGTCGCATAATGTAATGGTGCATGCTGCATGCAAATTCAAAAAAGGGATGGAGAACTAATATTAAATGCACGAGTGGTTAATTCATTTTCCCAAGGGACCACATGGGAAATTGGGACTGTTGTGAAGGGCTGCATCAATAAGCTGGACTCAGTTCTGTTTAATACTAATGTTATCCGATTATAAGCTTACCACAAGAGTCCCAGTGTCCTGTGTGGCCCCAGAGGAAAATTCATAAAACATACTCTGAATGGAAAACCCATCATGTCACCACTACATTGTGTTTTCAGAGGAGCTGCGGCTGAGTTTCTGAAGTCCTCAATATAAACATATCAAAGCCATTCTTTGTTTGTAGGCATTTCAAGACTCAAGGCTGAACTCAAGCATGAACTCATCCTCACCTACGCAAACATTTTTACACTCATCACAAGTCTGCCTCTGTAGTCACTGAGCAATCTAAATTTGATTTTGCTTCATATGTAAATTAGATACAAAGTTTCAGTGATGAGTTGTGAGTACAAATTTAGTTCCTGTCCTTTTTCTCTAGGAGGTAATTTTATCTATGAGAACACGGAAGCCACTAAGGTGGTTATTACTAAAGTAAAGATCATTTTCGCACGTCTACAATGTGTGACACGCATCTGCTTTTGACACAGACACAAGTGTGCACACTGAGATAGCAAACAATAGTTGTTCAACATTGTGCTATCAGTCTAAATTTGATGAATTCTGCATTGAGCATTGATATTGTTTCTTAATCAGTTTTGCACCCTCAGATAATATTGAGATAATATTAACAACATGACCGGAGAACTTCAGTAATAAAGCTAAACAGCAACAAAAATAGGGAGCATCTCAAACACTGGCTGATAGCAAACCAGGTGTGTGACCACCCAGAACTCATTTATGTATCTATTTTTGTTGTGTATCTTTATGTCTTTGTTCATTTTAATGTTTTATGTGACCTGGCCTGGGACTACAGATATAAATGATCAGTTTTGTTATAACCTGGCATCTTTTAATTTTGGCATACTGATGTACATCAACATGCAATTATCCAGTCAGATAAAGAAAAACATTTCATTTAATCAATTTTTGTGGCATTTCAACTCCTATTAAAAGGCAAATTACTAACAATACTCAATACTTCAGAGTATTGTACTTCTGTATCTACAGCCAGGATAAATTGTGTAATGATGTTGAAATATATTATCCTTATTAAACTTCTTATTATTCATTTGACTCACGTTAAATACTTTTTAGAATATTTTATTTAGCTTGAAATTATGTCTGGGGAATTTTCTCCTACCTCTGTGATGTCCTGCCTCCATCCAGCCTAGACTGTAGCTTTGAACTGCTTATAGCTAAAGGAAAATTCTCTGTGTAATGCGTTTGCACCAACTACAAAAGAAAATACAAAAACACAATGTGAATAAAGCACGTGAAATTTTAGAAACCTGTCAACAACTTGTTTAAAACTAAAAATGATTAAATTCACATCTCAAAAGCTAATTTTGAGCATAACATTTAACCACCTAAAACAGTTTATTTTACTATTACAAATATCATCATAAAGAGGTGCAAAAGGTTGCATAAAGTGCCAAATACAGTCAGCAAAGATATGCATGTGATAAAGTGCGTTTCAGTCCCTGGGTAGGTTGTCTCTTGGTCATAAATCCGTGATTTTTAAATATTATTCCCAAAATCTCGATCAGCCAATTAAAGCATACGTCACTGTCGTCACACCGTCAAGTTTCATCAGTATTTAACATTGATCCGACATTTATTTAGGTCTGAGATTTCAGTCTCAGCCACAACGACGATTCAAATAAAAAGGCAGCGTTGTTTTAATGTCGCCTTGCTATCTGTGCATTTGAAGCACTGCTTGGGTGTTTTGACTCCGGATGAGGTGACAGGATTCAGTGATAACACATTAAGTTGGGTGAATCCGCGGTGGCTTTCAAATCCTAATTTACCACACCTGGTGCGATGCGGTTCACCTGGTCTCATTATGCCGGAAACAACTGCATAAAAACGGAGACAGTTGCCAAATAAAAGGAGAGTACGCATATTTTAAGACTTTAGCTTGTCTGCCTTTATTGTGTCCTGTTTTTAAATTTAGATTTTTAGTGAAATGCCTCCCAAAAGGCCACCAGCATACTCCACTGAGCTGTCCGATTCATCCACAAGCGAAGCGTCGGTGGATGAGAAGCCGGAAAAGAAATCAGGTCTGTGCGCAAAAGGCGAAAATCTCTAAGATGGAACGAACTTTAAAAATTATATGTAAATTTACTCTGCGTAGATGCTGCGCCTCATCCATCCACGGCGATCATGGTGAAAGAAGCACTTCAAGCGTTGGACTCGCGCAAAGGGGTTTCATCCCAGGCGATACTGAAGTATATCACCGAAAAATACCCGTCGGTGGATTTGGCGAGGCTGAAGACTTTAGTTCGCAAAAACCTGAAGAAGGGAGTGGAAAATGGGACGTTGGTGAAGCCTGGAAACTCCAGCGCGACAACGGCCACGAGGAGATTTAGGGTAAGAGGTTACATCTGCAGCTGCGTTCAAACGAAGAGTTCAAATGTCAATTACGGGTTTCGTCTTTATTAAGCTTGCACCGAAGACTAAACCAAAAGCCGAAAACGCAGAGCCCAGTGTGAAGAAGTCTCCAAAAGCAGCCAAGGATGGAGCCAAGAAGCCCAGGAAAGCGGGTATGAATGACCGTTAAACGTCGAGTGAGCAGTAATTTAAGCTGTTACTCGGTGTCAACTCGTCATTTCTTACAGGTGCCACAAAGAAGAAAGACGCTGCAAATGAACAAACAAAGTCCAAAGAGGTGAGCGGGCGCAAGTTTGGCTTTAGATGAGAAGTTGGGAAGTTGACTCTTCATGTATTTAAGCATGTGGATGAAGCTCATGGTAGTTTACATCTATATTCATGGTCAGAATGTTACTTTTGCAGAACTATAAATTTCAACAAAATGTACAGCCTCACTGGAGAAAAATCCCAAATTGCACAATAGACTTGAGCATTTATTTTAAGCCAGATGTAGCAAATTTGATGTATTTTATTTACATATGACTTGATTTGGAGTGTTTGATCATATGTCAGATTCATCTTAAAGTGAATTTTCTGGCAATTGCGTTACAATTCAAGCTTTAAGGGGTTAATGGCTTGGTAAAGTGTCCTGAACGTGTCAGTTTTCATAGGATCTCTTATTTGTCTGGTAAAGTAGTTTACATTCTCTCCAGTGTTCATAAAATTCTGACATTCAATCTACTGCTGTCTCCTAAATTCCCCTTTTGCCTTTTAGGACTCAAAGCCTCCCAAAAAGTTGAAGGATGAAGAGGCTTCTACATCAAAGGTTGCTCCAGCGAAGAAGCCAAAGGCTAAAAAAGCTAAACCGACTGGGGATGGTGAGGAAACTGCTGACTCGACCAAGACTAAAGCAAAGAAAACAAAGGAGTCAAAGCCTGGAAAGGCCAAGGCTGCCATAGCGGACAGTAAAGTGGCTTCTAAATCAAGCGGAAAACGAGGGACAAAGTCTGAAGATTGAACTTGTAATTCTAGACTGTTTTTATATCGTTTATCAAATAAATCTAAATTTTTAGCTCGAGTGCATTTGAGTATATTCTAATTACCTTTAATACTAGACTATACAAACTAACCCCAAGCATTGCAAATGTATTGAATCTGGCGCCTAATTTACTTCAGACCTTCTACATTTGTGCTACTGAAGGTCTAACATGTCCTACAATGAAAGAAACCTGACTGATTTTTGCAATTGTGAGTTTATGACGGCAAGTCTATAATGCTGTGTAACCTGGTTTCAAAATAAAGAGTTGTTCATCTGCAAACATTCTGAACTTAACGTTCAGGTGGCAGCTTTTCTGAGTGAACCATATTTGCACAAGTCTCAGCAGACAATTGTGTAAACGAGCTGACCTAGTGGGCTCTTCACCAAACTGAGTCACTGTTTCTATAAACTGGTGCATGTCCCTGAATATGTTGACCATCCTCAGCTGTAGATTCAGGTCCTGTAAACAAAGGATTCATTCCTGTTTAACTCGGACTTCACTGTATGGGCTATTGCTTTCTGTAGTAAGACGCATGCACTAGATTTAAGTTTCCATACACTGCAGTAATAAAGATGACGGAGTGGTGTCTGCATTCATTTTATTTGTTTCCAAGATGTTAATTGCAGAAGGGTAAATGGTGATACTCTAAAATAACATCCCAGTGCCTCCACAGGAAAGACAAAAGGACCAGAAAAAGCAGCATGCAAAGCATTAGAAGGGCTGTCTTGAAAAATGGGGCCACCCAGCTGCTCACTGTGGACATCAGCACCAAAAGCACGGTTATAAAGGCTAGCGATACATCGATTAGTTTTTCAAGTACTGTCTGTGCAGTGGTATTGCCCCATGTCTCTGGATGCCCTGCATCCTCTTCTTTCTGCTGCTGCTGCTCCAGCTTGAACTGGCGTCTCTCACAAGCCTCCAGCACCTCCTGCAGGCCAGAGACAGAATTGAAGTTTTCTACTGCCCAAGGAGAAGTACAGTTACAAAGCCAGCGCTAAAAAGATGCCAGGCCCTTATAGTGGTTTAAAAAGGGCCTGGCATCTTTTTAGCCCTGTCAGAATCTGTTTTTGGAGTTTTTATCTGAGGTGGAATAGTAAAGAGTAAATCTGGATTTTTTTTTTTTTTTTATTTTGTACAGAAAGGAAGAATCAGCACATCAGTTACATACTGAAACAACTTCTCTTGTCATGGGAAAACATTATTTGAAACTTGCATAAAAATCTTGTGTTGCATCAGAAGACCGATCAGCACTCTTCTCCGCTGTGGCGGCTAACTCTTTTTTCAAGTTCCAAACGTCATTCTGATACTGTTCTGTCAAGTCAATGAATCGCTCTTCTAGAGATTCCCTTCTGCAAAACACAACACTACATAAAAACAGCAGATGGTTTCAGCCTATACAGCTGTATAGAGTAATATAGTACCTGTTCTGTAGGTCTTTAAGGTCCTCAAAGAGCAAAGAGTAGTCTCGTTGGTGACTCGCATTTACGTTTTTAAAGTGTTCTTCAAGTTGGCTGTGGCTTTCCTGAAGCTTACCGACGTACTTCAGTACATCATCAAAGGCCTCGCTGTGGTCACAGGTACACTGCCTTGAGCTACTGTATAAGATATTGAAAGAGACATTTTAGTCAGATTTTGCACCACAGTTGCTGAATAATTGGACTGAAAGAAGATGTAGAGGCCTCCTGTTTGTTACTAGCGGTATTTGGATAACAGCGTGCTTTCCAGATGACGGCTGTAACCTGAAAATTGGTCTGCCTCAAAGTGGGCCTCTGTGGGGTGACTACATATATAAGCATGTTTTTTCCACTTACAGTAAAAAGCAATGAGCAGTGTCTCCTTACTGATAAAATCTGTCTTTTACTGCTGTTTAAAATAATAAAACAATTTCTTTAAAAAAAAAAGTGAGATTAAATTAATTAAAGTCTTTAAATTCAATGTTTTTTTTTGCATTAGGACAAAAATTCATTTAAAATGATTTATAAGCACTCATTTTAGTGTGGTGTCTGCTTATAATCTATCTATGCTTTATTTAAAAAGTCCATTATGTCACTGTTAAGTTGTGCTGATAAAATGGGAACTAACCTATTACAAAAATGACTGAGAGAATAAAAATTCACCCAGAACTCCAAACCATCATCACAGTCGATCAGCATCACGCCAGGGCATGAGTAAATGTTGTATTAAATGTCATTTCTAGAGTGCATGAAACATCCAACAGTTGTAAATGTTAATATGCAATCACCAGCCATTTTATTAGGTACACTTTACTAGTAATGGGTTGGATCACTTTGGGCTAAATTCTTCATGGCATAGATTCAGCACAGTGTTGGAAACATTGTGTGAGGTTATCATGTCAACATGGACCAAAAACTCTGAGCAGTTTCAGCTGTATGTTTATGATGGGATTCTCAAGTTCCTAAATAACCTTTCTCCTCCATTCTGATGGACTGTTTGAACTTCAGGAGCACGACTTGAACATGTCAACATGCTTACATTGTTAAATTTGCTGCCATGTGATTGGCTGAGTAAATATTTGCTGTGACCCTAGTGTAAATCAGTATTCTCGAAGATATTTTTATTTATTACATTTCAAGAAACACCTGGGCTTATACAGACCACAGAGGATATGTTAGGGTCCTAGCTGGGCCTCCTGATACTGCCCTTGTGTGGGCGTGGTGTTTTTCTCCGCCTCCTCCTCTCTTGCTCCACCCCTCTGTCTCTCTCTTGCTCTTCTCTCTCCCCGGGAGACAGCTGCTGCTCATTGGACTCATTTACCACCTGGGCCGAGTCAGCAATCACCTCTCTGAGGTCATATAAGCTGGGGATGAGCTGTGAGCAGGGTGGGGGTGTTCTTGGTGTGGAGTTGTGGGAATAGTATAGCTGCTTTATGTGAGTAGTGTGGGCTGCTGCTAGTGATAGGGTGAGCTTGTGGGCCCCTGGAAGTGCCTCCTCGTGGTGTGGCGTTTTTGTTTGGTTGTTGTGTTCTTTGTTATTGCAACCTTTTTTCCTTTTTCCAAGTGTTATTGGTAAAATGGCGTTGCCGGCTCTTTATGTTAAGATTATCTTTAATAAAGACTATTTTATTTACTAAAAACACCTCTGTTTTCCTTTCATTCTGTTCTGGACTCATTTGTTACTGGTCCCCTCACTCGCATGCCTAGACCCCTTTGGGGGGACGTAACAGGATAGAAACAAAGTAACGGTCCTATCACGCTAGTATCGATCCGATACCAGCGTTGGTATCGGTATTGTCTGCCCGCCTCTCACCGGGAGCTTTCGTCCCTTAGGCGGCTGCTGCTGTACCCCGTGTGTGTGGCCTGCAGACTTACACCTAACACACAGTACACGGCGATAAAGATCCCTACCTCACACTTGAATGTAGTAAGAACATCATTTTTGATGACTGTGCAGTTCTTCCTGGTTATATTGGTCGCTTCATGCTCACCTGGCTTCAAGTGACATCGTGGAGTCGTAGTCGGGTGTCAGTGACCTCTCAGGCGTTGATATGTTGAGACACATTTGTCACCTTAAAAAAAAAAAAAAAAAATCCAACTACTTTGCATGTGTTAAAGTTTAGCGCAATCGAAGCGATAAATGTTGTAAACAGTAAAACGACGTTGGTGCCCAACGTTCATGTTGCTTAACAACATGTAAAACTGTCAGAAACAGAAACGTTCACGCTGATTCAGGTTTGTGAATGTCGTAAACGATCTGCTATCCGGTGTTTCAGGTTCAGTAAGTTTTCTGCAGTTAAATAAAATCTGTGGTAGTTCAATAAAAGAAGTTGTTTTGCTGGGTGTAGCTAAAGGTCTGAAGAAAGAGGCAGTTCCCAGCTCAATTTCACCTTCATCCGCGGGGAACAGAGAAAAAAGAAGTCTTTAAAACGACAGCAGATTTAATGGATTGTGTGGAGCATCTGTTGGCTTTGACGTTTTTTGTTTTTCTGTACACTCTCGACCCTTTTATGAGACGATGAGAAAGGTTAACATATAATTGTTGATATGATCTTCATTGCAAATATCTTAGCCAATCACATGACAGCACCTCAGTGCATTTAGGCATGTAGACAGGCTCCATATGAGCTGCTGAAGCTCAAACTGACTTTGAACGTAGCATGATTGCATGTGCCAGAATTATTTCAGATACTGCTGATCTGCTGGGATTTTTCCAAACTACAGCAGCAGCAGACCACACCGGTGAGGAAACTAGAAACTGAGGCTACAACTCCACACAAAATGTGACAATAGAAGATTTAAAAATGTTGCCGGGTCTGATGAGTCTCAACTTCTGCTGCAACACTCAGATGATCAGGTCAGAATTGGTCTTAAACAACATGAAAGCATGGCTCTATTCTGCTTCGTATCTACGGGTCTGGGTGGGGATGGCGTAGTGGTGTAGGCAGGGGTGTCAAATGGGCCGGGGACACATCAGAGGCTCTAATCTGGCCTACTGGCCCACTTTGTAAAATGTGAAGAAAGGTATAGATTTTGGACTTTTAACTGCATTTTCACGTTTTACATTTACTAGTGACAGACTTCCTCCATGGCCTCTCATACTACATCAATCTACCTAAGTAACAGATAAGCATTTAAATAACAGAACATTTCCTGCATTTTTCACTATCTAAAATAGAACTTTCTTTTTTTCTATAGAGGGTCTACAGAAAAAAAACGTTTTTTCATTACTGGGCAATAAGCTAACAGCTTTCTGTAATTTTACACATCTATGTGTTACAGTTTAAGCCCAGAGAGCCATGCTGACAGATTTCTTCCATTTATTACAGAATCTATTTTTTTTAGAAGAACTGAGATGTTCTGTCGAAGCTGCACTTCTGTTTTCTTCTTCTAAGATATGTGAATCATTCCATGTGTGGTTAAACTTCTTTACAGTGGCAGAAGGAGAATTTCACTGATCCAGCCTACAGAGGGTCAAACACAGCTCTATGTGGCCCACGATGTAAACAGAGTCTGACATCCCTGGTGCACGGGACATAGGGATAGCACACTGACAGCCCCCTTAGTGCAGGCTGATCACTGTTTAAACACCACTGCCTACCTGAGTAATGTTGCTGACCATGCCCATCTTCTCATGTCAAAAAGGTCAAATCACCTGAAACCAGTTTGTTGATCATGCCAGTGAGCAAAAGTTTTTGTGTTTTTTACCTTCGTATTATTTTGACTATAACCCTCTTTAATGTTAAAGGTGTATGACCCCATAAAACAGATTTTTATAGACAACCAAGGATGGAGAGAAGTTAGACTTTCAAGTTCAGTTTTTAAACAGCAAATTTATTTATCTTTAATTAAAAAATAAAAAACAAGAAAAACCCAACTAAAAGTATTACTATTTCATTGTCACTAATAGAAACAGTACGGAAGCACTGAGTCTTTGAGCACTTTAACCGCTCTTCAAGTATGTTAAATGAGTTCATAGATGATTCCTCTGCAGTGGAAAAACCACCAGGATAGTAGGGTCCGGTTTGCATGATTGCAACTCCAAGCACAAAATTTCATAATAGTAATATCCTGGCTGTGCCGTTACCAGTGTTACTGACTTCACACATCCAGTAAGAAACAAGAACCCACATGTGTCTGACCCAGAGCAATGTAGCTGATGTGCAAGCACCCCGTTCTTTAGAGTGTAGTGAGCAGAGAGAAGAAGTGTTGGTCATAAAAGCTGAAATCTGAAAAGATAGAGCAAAGAGGGGAAAAAAAAGCAGACGGAAAAAAAACTGAATCACAAAACCAGAAAAAAAAAAGTACAAAAAAGAGAGCGTGGGCGACTATGACTGCAGAACACTGTAGGCTCATTACAGTTAAAAAGAACATAAAAATCCATCAATCGGCTGTATTAAAAATAGCAGTAACTCCAAAACAATACCACTTGAATCAGTTGAAAAGTAATAAAACTCTGAATAATATTTTCTTCTGTGGGGAAACAATGAAAAGTTTTCCCACATGTAAACAAATTCACTCAGAAGAGAGAAATCAAGTGTGCAGTTCTCTCAGCCCGCTCCTTCAACTATGCCCCGTTCACCCTTTTACAGTATGCTCGTGCCACAATTGCACCAGATATAGAAAGTCCATATCAAACATCCAGCCTTTTCTCTCCGTATCCACTTTTATTCTCCTCGAAACGTATTTCATAGAGCAGTAAAGTGACAGACAGCTTTGTAATCCTCCTGAGTGTTTTGAGAAGCTGCTGGAAAAAGGAGGACTGCTGAGATTCATCTTCCCACATGGGCCAGTGTAATTCCTTTATTATCGCTTTCACACCTCCGGTCCCTTCATGTTTAAATTACTTAAATGCACCTTCTCCAGGCCGGTCATCTGGGGTGCAGAAGAAAGCGATGCATATACTCTGAAATGGCATCCCAGTGCCTCCAGAGGATGGCGAGGATAATTACGAGGAGCAACGTAGAAAGCGTGCGGCTGCGGGTTTTCATCAGGGGCACGACGCAGTTAGCCACTGTGGACACAAACACCAAAAGGACTGCCATCACAGCTAGCAGCACATTGATTAGTTTTCCAAGAAGAGTCCGCGCTGTGGCATTCTCCAAACCCTCCAGCTGCACCACCTGCTGTTGCTGCTGCTGCAGCTCCATTTTGGAAATGCGTGTCTGACAAGCCTCCAGCGCCTCCTGCAAGTGAGAGACAAAAGAGTCGGTGACAGAGCTCTAATAAGGAAGCACACGTGTTCTGTTCATCCAAGCGAGGCTTACCTGTATGTCTCTCGCTCGTTCATAAGACTGATAGGCGATCTTCTCCTCCATGCTCGCCAGTTCTTGTTTCAAGTTCAAAATTTCATTCTGGTGCAGTTCTGTCAAGTCATTCAGTTGTTCTTCTAAACGTTCACACCTGCAAAGCAGCACATTTCACAAAATGGTACAAGTCCTACATAAACAGACTATACTGCAGAGCACATGACAAATCTACCTGTATCGTTCCTCTTGCAGCCCCTCCATGATCATAGTGTAGTCCCGCTGATAGTGGGCTTTTAAATTTTCAAAGGACTCCTCGAGTCGACCTTGGTTTTCCCGAAGCTCTTGGATCTCGTGGAGTATAGCATCAAAGCCTGAGGCTTGTGCATGATCAAGGGTGTTGCCCTTAGAGCTGGGGGGGCCTCCTGGGGCACCAGGGGTGCTGTTTGCTCCTGCAGAACCAGAAGTAGCACTAGAGCAGTCATCATCACTGGGATACTTTGGGCTGGATGGTAAGGCCCCTGTTCCAAGTGCCCTTGCTCCCCCAGGACCAATGCCCTCATCTCCTTGGGTTTCATCGAGAGAGTCCTTCAGAGCTGCGATGTTATCAGCGCTGCCAAACTTGTTACGGATGATGTTAGCTATTTCTTTCGGCTTGGACACCACGGCTCCAGCTGCAGAATGAGTTGCTTGAGAGAAGCTGGAGAGGCCTCCTGTTACCTGTAGTGAAACAGGATCAAGTCAATACTCAAGAATGCTTTTGTGATATACTATAAAAAAGCTCTGGCTACATTAAACACCAAGTGTATCGAGACAGTTTGCAGAGCGCACACACTTTTAATTGGCACATCTGCAGATCTGTGCATGACTGGGTCAATCACAAATTAAACAACATTTTGAACTTTTACTGGTATGTTTTCAAGTTGAGGTGAGAGGTGATAAACCCTATCCTAACTGACACTGGTTAGAAGATAGAGTACACCTGAACAGTATGTATTTTGAATTATCCATTAACCCATTAATTGGCTGTGACCAAGGAACCTCACACGACCACAGGGAGAATGCAGACTCCGCACAACAATTTAATAATAAAAAAAAAAAGTTAAAAAACTGAAGACTAGTCTATTTTTTTACTTCTGCGCCTCTAATCTACATGGCTGATTTGTACAACTGCACTGACACTTCCAATGGCATCATCAAAAATGGCTAAACCAGGTGAAGTGCTGCAGCAGACACTCAGCAAATGGTCGGTGAAGCCACAGATTAAGATTGTATGATGTTTGTTATCAAGTAAACTGAAGGAAAAAGGCGACAAATATGTTACTGCAACACTATCAGATGGAGAACTTGAGGATTGATTCCACCAGAAAAATAACTAGTCTGTTATTCATGTTTATGCATTTCAGTCTTAACATTGAGCATTGTCCTCCGTGTGACCTGGGAGCTGCTCTGAGAAAATTCACAAAGGTTTAACATAAATAATTAGTATGGAAGGTAAACAGTAACCACTACCACTGTACTCCTCTATATCGAGTCACATATTTTATCAGTTATTCAACAGAGTTCTGCTTTTCAAGAAAGTCAACAGTGAGAAGAACGACTGGCAGTATGTGCAGTAAGTATGCAGTATTTACATGCAGTGATGTATTTCAGGTAAATGCCACAGCACCTTGCAAGAGAGCAGAATGCAGAGGTTTGTCTTATTTGGTTGAGATAATATGAATTTTAGTGTTCTGTTGTCAGGGCACTTTTTTAAGGCATGAGTGCACTACAGGAGAACGACTTGGACAGGATGATTTCAAAGCTTTGGAGAGCTATGAAAAAAAATTACCTAAAACTTTAAATGACGCTTAAAAAAAAACAAAAACAAAAAAACACAGACCTTGGCTCCGACGTCCTTCAGGCCCTGATGCATGTCTCGGAAAACGTCTTTGGGCTGGCGAGGGATGCCGTTGTGCTCCACCTCTCGAAGCTTCCGGTGGTAGTGCTCAAGCTTCCTCTGCAGCTGCTGGATAGTCTGAGCCGACTTTTGGTTCTTCTTCTCGAACACCTGTTTGATGCGTGCACTCTGCTGTTTGTCAGCATTATTGGCGAGTTTCAGGTATTCGGCCACATTGTCGTCACGTGCAGTTTGTTCTATCTTGATTTGTTCTGTGAGCTTGAGGATCTTCTGCTGCAGTTGGGCAATGGCCTGCTTGGTACGCTGGGGGTCTGGGGTACTGTCAACCACGTCATATCCATCTGCGCCGTATGGGAGGGCATTGGGTGATATAGCAGGGCCCGATGCATCGTAACGATCAAGCTGTTCAAGAAAAGTGGAAAGAGGAAAGTATTTAACCACTTAAAACATAATCAAAACATTTAAATCACTGTGCCATAGTTAAAACTAACCTCCTCGTTTCATATAGTGTGCTAAACGGGTGTGTTTTATCAGTTTAGTAAGTCCTGCACTGAAAGTGTAAAAGTATCAACTACTGCACAATTTGTATAAATGGCAACATCATTTTTGATACATTTCTCTAATGTCTCTTGATCACACCATTTGTGTCCAATTCAAAATGACAAACTGCTCCTGCTGGGCCAATTTTGTAGTTTTAATCATCCTATAAACGCTGAGTAACCTGTGAATCGCTCCTTTTAAACTTAAGGTTTAATTTGCAAAGATTTTTTTAGGCCAAAAACTGGCAACACTGATCAGCACTAACTGAAGGTATACAAATGACTATTTTCACCTACTCATGCACACACGTTTGCACCCTTCAGAGTGATCTGTAACTACATATTCACAACAGCAGAGGGCACCTGTACACAAAATTCCACCTTAACTGTCACTGCCCAGCTCCAAATCCAGAAGGTACAAGTAGAATAAAATAGGTAAACAGAAGGAAAGAAAAATCATTCAAAAGGCAGCAAGTCAACTAATTTTTGTGGTGCTGCTATGACAGCAATTTAAATGTCCCCCCTGTGACGTGCTTTAGTTACAAAGTCCAGGACAAGTAACCCGACTCCACAAACGAACACCCTCACCCTGAGGCCACGGGAGAGAGAAACATTAAATCTGAAACAGAAAATCAACAAACACGAGAGCCAACACCCATGACTGAAAACACGACTGCAGCCAACTAAATGACGTAAACCCAAAAAGGTGATGCAAGGTTATGTTATCTAATAACCTGCAAAACAGGAAGACTACTTCAAATTCCAACTGCAGGGTTGAATATACTTGAAACGACAAGGGTGAGTCGTAGAGCAGCTACATAATAATGTAACATCTTCTACAAAGCTCGTGTTTTATGTGTGATTGTGACCTATTGTGTGTCCTATAATCACAATAATCTTCTGTAACAGCATAAATAAAGTTTTTATATTCAGAAATCATGAAATTTTCCTCCTACATGATTTCTGAATCAGTGATCCTGACTGGTGTCGGTTTGTATCTGGCTAAAAAAACACATTCAATACACCTGCCGACTATAAAGGTAAAGGACTGCAAGGCTGATGGATGTGATGTTTAACCACATGCAAAAACTAGCTTTAAATTTACAATTTGTTTATATAAACTTGTGCATCTCAAACTGAAAACTCATCCATTAATTTTTAGTGTCTACTTCTTCTAAAAGTAAACAACAAAGAGATTGAGAGACTTTTTTTACTGTCAGCCATAAGCAGACTTTAGCTGAGAGCTGCTGATTACAAGTTACCGGTCCAAAGGTTGTTTTGGGGGGTTTTGCCGAATAATCAATTTAAGAGAGTTTCCCGCCATTGTGAGGTCATGCAGTCTTTCATAACTGTACTTAAATGTCAAACAAACAAGTTTTGAGTTTGTTTAGCCCTGCAAGCCCGCTCTGACCTGAAGTACACTCGGACAGCAAAAGCTAAATTTAGAAAGGCTTAAAGCACATAGTGACCAAACACTCAAAGGCAATCTCTGACCTTCCACCGCTGACAGCTCATCTCCCCATTCAGCAGCTCATCCCTGCGCATCTAAAGCATTAATGGCCTCTTAACAAGTTTGTCCAACTCATTTAGTTTTGACATTCCTGCACACAAATTAGTGCGCGAGTCAGTTTGTGTTTATTTTTAAAATGTAACTGTTTATTTTTAAATAAGCCAAACAAATTAATCCTGAGTGCAAAGCCTTAGTATTGCACCTTGATTCTGAAGGTTTAGACCTCATCTCTATATACAGTATAATGATGTCAGGATTTGCAGTGAGAGTTGTACTTCACATCCTGTGCTTTCACAGTACACTGCACATATTTGTATGTGGTTAGAGGTGAGTGTCATTCTGACTTCTGGAACTACAGTTTCCATCCGTGAATCAGGAAATGTCTCATTTTCGAATTAGAAACTAAGTATAAGTAAAGACTCTGGTTCTATTTTTGTCTTTTGACATTACAGTTTGTAAAACAAGCATTTTGACAAGTAATACTACATTAAAATTACCTACATTTCACTGTGTGTTATACTTGTATAACTATGCATGTGACAAATAAAGAACCTTGAACCTTGATTAACTGGAGGCAGATCCTGAACCAGCTATAACACACTATTACTGACATTAAACACTTTTATTTACTGGCAAGTTTCAGTTCAGACTTTTTAGGGCAAACACGCCAGATTTTACAACAAGAATCAAAACTAAGACTCTCACCTTGTCGGGCTCTTCAGTGGAGTGGTAACCAGAGGTCAGCAGCATGTCAGCCAAGGCTGGGCTGCTGGGTGTGTCTGTGGTCGAAGAGGAGCGTGGGCGTCCAGCCTGCAACAGGGCTTCATGGGTGCTGCGCCGGTGGATCTGTGGGCTACCTTTCTGGGGAGGGTCCCCAGTGCCGCCCGCCTTGCTGCGGCGGCTCTGCAGGCTGGTGCCTCGCTTTATCATTGGTGGACCTCGGATCTGCTGCAGGACACGGCTCAGAGCTGCAGGAGGGGCGGAAGTGGCAGGGGTGTCAGAATCCAAAGGGAGGGCCGAGGAGGCGGGGGTGTCCCCTACTTCTGACCCTACGTCAGCGGGTTCGGAGGGAGGGGCGCTTGCGCAGGACGAGGCGGAGTCATGCGGGGAAACGGAGGAGCGTCGGCGCTGTGGCTGGAAGAATTGCTTCAGGCCATGGCCCAACGCTCCCATGTTCTCCAGGGCATTATGGGTGATTTTGGACAAGCCGTGCTCTGACTCCGACGCCCTCCTGCCGAGCTCTGGCTCCGCTCGCCCTCCTGCGTCCGGCTCCTCTGGACTCTGCTCACTACTACCCTGATCCATCTGAGACCTCCAGTTTCACAGTGAGGGTCCTGCTCGGGGTGTGAAGGAGACTAGCTACGCCCCGTCGACACCCCGCCCTCTGAGAGGCAGGTTGAAAGCAGGGAAGCAGAGGGGATGGCGCTCAGTTGGGCCTTTTGAGTGGGCATGCATCTGTGGCTTGGCTCAATGTCATGCTTGTCTACCACAAAAGGAAAATAAAATGTATTATGACATGCAGCAGTGAGTGAGGAACATAATAAGCAGCAGAAGAATAGGAAACAATACTAAGCAACAAAAACCTGGGTTGGCACAGACATGACCTTTTTTTTTTTCAGTCAACATGATTCTTAGTTAACTTTTGTTCACAATCTGGATAAAGACAGTAGGTACCTATTTCGGTTCATGCTGGGCAGATGTACTGGACGTGCTGGTATACCAGTCGTAATTTTTAGCGTGATATTAATTTTTTAAAATGCCATTGTTTCAGTAAAAAGACAAAACACCCACTGTGGCTCATCAAGGGGTTTAAATGTGTTATAATATTCAGACGGGACCTGTGGTGACTGAGCAGCCTTCCTCCTCACAGTTATTATCAATGAGGCACTTGTTCTCGTTGTCCAAAAACACAGACAAGCGTGTTAATCTATCGTGTTATTCTTTTGATCTTATTTGGTGAGATGGCAAATACAGCAAATGGTTCAAAACACCGAACAACTGAATAATTAAAACTTATATTTATTGTTCTTGTATTTGTTCATCATTTTGAGATCTGCAACTAAACTTCATATATATAATTTGCAAGAATTTGTGTTAAAAAAAAAAATTCCCAAATGCTATTTACATTTAGATGCTGGTGCACTAGGTAGTGTCATCCAGATTGGTTAACACATCCTGGATGCTATGATTATTCAATTAAGATTTGATGTAAAAAGCCATATAAGGCAAATATTATTAACCTACAACTAAAGCTACGTTTCCCTGCTTCCTTGTCAAAAGGGTTCGTCACAGCAGGCAGCGCCGCATGTTTGATTTGGCACAGCTTTACACCGTTTGCCCTTCCTGACTCAACCAAAAAAGGAATTTGTGTCTCCAGCTGGAATTGAACAGGTGACCTTTTGTGAATGTGAATGTGTAAACCACTACACTGTGATTAATAATCTGCAACTAATCTGTGAATCATTTACTATTTCTCACATTAACAGCTGAATGGAATGTAATTACAGCTAACCAGGTAGAATAACAGCGTGTGATAGCTGCAAGGGCAATCTGCCACTGGTCAGAGGACGAGAAAATACTCAACTGGAGACGCATCAAAGTAACTTGTGACAAAGAGAGACTGTGAATTTTCTATTTGGATATTTGGTGTTTTAAAACTAAAATTGACAACTTTGCTGGAATTTGTGCTCATGCAGCTCCTCTGTGTTCAGTAAGGCAAAGCAAACTTGTTATTCGAGGGCTTTTCCTGATGACAGCAGAGCATGTGCCACAAAACTTGGAAGAGTAAGTTTGAATGGAGGCTGTGGCAAAGCTGCACATAACTACACTTCCATAGAAACATTAATGCAACACAAAGGGACATTATATGTAACCTAAAAGCACAATCAGCACCCTGTTAAGGATCAACTCTGTTTAAGTATTTTATTTTTGCAAAGAGATCCTAAAAGTAGATTACTCACGATGATATGTAAGGGGAAAAACACCAGAATCACCACCAGAAAGCTATACTGCGTGTTTCGTGTCATGACTGTGTCAACCCAGTAAAGCAAAAACATAAAATCTACAAAATAAACAAGTACAGTTTCTGAAATGCTCATATCTGATATACTGCACATGTGCAGATAGTGTCCATTCTTTATTTTTGCCCTTATGTATAAAATCATTGAATTATTACATTTCAGAAAGTGTTCCTTACAGAACTAAATAATCAACGTAACTGAGAATGTTCAGATGCTAACAAAGAGACCACAACAAACTAAACGTAAAATAAACATAAATGAAGATCTAAATGGAGAGTGACTACAATCTATTTCTCAACTGAGTAAGGTGCTCCACGATCCACAGCGGCCTCCCCACTTTGCTTCTCATTTCATGAGAAGGCTACATCCTGTAATATAGAGGGCCACTCCAAGTGCTCGGCTTTTAAATGTCAGTTTGTGCTGAACACAGCTCTTTGGGTTTATCAACATGAAACGACAGAGTGAGGATGAGAGCAATAGAGAAGGTTAGATAGTTTGTAAGAGAGCTTACCATCAGCCCAGCCTCTCCTCTTCTGACTCACGAATCAGGACTGGCTAAATGAAGCAGAAGCGCAGACAAAATAAAAAAACATCAATTACAATATTCAAATAACAGGAAAAAGAGAAAAACAGTGGACTGATGGATATGTAAACCAGCACTGCAATAAACAACTTATCAGCATCCAACATGTTGCCCACCAGAAAGCGTCAACAGCCAAGTGGACCTTTGGTTAAAACCTTTAGTCCCTGACACTAAGTTTATGTTTAATACGCATTGTTACTGTTGAATAACAACTACTAGATATACACTACAACAGCAAGACAAGACAACAGCTCATGAATATGAAAACATGAACGCAGCTTAGAACTGCTCCAAGGAGCTGTCACTGCACAGCTCATCTGCAACACATACGAGACGGGGGGATGTAAGCCTGAGAGATTCCTACTTAAACACTTTTCAAATCATTTGTCCTACAAGCTCCAAACCAAACAGCAGAGTTAGCGCTACACAGTCTTCTTTGTTTGAATTCATGGGCTTGTTTTGACAATAATTAAACTCAATTATTTTTAAGTACAATTTTCAAGCATGCTGATTTCTTATATCACTAACAGGCAATTTAACTGGTCTCAAGCCGTGCTTCTGCATGCTTCAAGTATGTGAGATCGCGCCTGTCCCTAATCAGAGTGCTTATGGACAGCAGAGGATTACCAATTAGAGGGTTTGATGTTTTCTAAATCAAATATTCACTTGCTACGTTACGCCTTTAATACATCTTTCAAAGCATGATAACCAAGGGAACATTACAGTCGACGCTGCATGTCACTAAGGCTGTGATGCGGTTTATTTTGCAGCAGTAACTTTATGACGAGCCGTCAGACAGTCTGTTTTGCGAGACACAATGTACCGTCTGTTTCATCGAGCCATAAAGAAAACATCCAAGGCTTAAAGTGATTGAGGACAAGCTACTTGGCAGACAAACAGAAAAATGATCCTTTGAGTCAGCACAGCTATGTATGTATCATTTAACAAGTCAGCAGAGCAAACCGGCCCAGAAAACCCTTTGAAATGCTCCATTAGTGACACTGTGACTCATTGCATGCTGGTCCAGCTTTTAGACCTGCAGCATCTGAGAAGAAAGCTCATTGTTCAAGAGTAGGTGGTGGTGAACAGTTCAGTAACGAAAGGAAGCTCCTTAACCACTTCTTGCAGAAACAACACATTAAAACGCTGCTGTTTAGTTTTAAACCAGTATCTTGGTTCACTCCTGTTGTTGCTCTTGGTTTTCGTATCTGCTGCTTCAGCTCAGAGGAGCTACCTGCTCATAGAGGTATTGAATACTATATTTATCTAAATAACAACATATCCAACAGATTAAAGCATAAATTTCATCTGATATGAGAAACAGAAGCTCTTTGACCACACATTATTACTCTGAATCGCTTACAAGACTCGTGTGAAGACAAATATTCGACACAGATGTGGGACAATGTCCTACATCTACAATAAAAGTACAAAGGCATCTGAGTCCTCCAGGCTGAGGGCAAAGTGTTCTCTTTGAAGTGGGTCAGCCAACATTCGCCCATCACTCTGTGTACATACAGTGCTGCATGGGCACATCATCTACATGAGGTACGTTTTCACAGCAGGAACTAGCGGCAGGCACGAGGCAGCTCGAGGATGAATGAAACCACAACAGAGGGAACATCGTTCCACTTCTCCTAAATTAGCGGTTTTCAGGAAAGAAAAGGTGGTTAATTGACCAATGCTGCTATGATTCATTTTTTAACCACTGAAACCAGCTGTTGTTGTTTCAACCAGTTGTTGTTTCAAGGTGCCCTGAAACGACCCACAAGTTCCTACACCAGAAATATGCAAGCAGCGTTCCTGTTTGGAGCATGTCAGCAAGTCCTTTTGGAGCTGTGTCTTACTAGTATAAAAGACACATCTCCTGGATGCACTGGTACGCATCTTCAGTGATGTATCCTGGGGTCATCAGGTGTTTCGGGTCTCACAACATCATACACCCTCGCCCAGGCGACCCAGCCGGGGGTGATCAGGCCCCGACTTGCGTACCAGTAGCTACCCACGGATCAGCCCTCTTGATCCACAGCTACCTTGTGGCTTTCTCTGCCGCTTCACTCACAGCCTGGATGGCCCTCTTCTTGGCTGCCCCAGCCAGGCCCAGCCGGCCTAGGACTTTGCAGAGTGATCGTCTGGCAAAGCCCCTACAACCCACTTCTATGGGCTCATAGAAAGTCTTCCAGCCCCTTCCCCTGCACTCCTGCACTAGTTCCTGGTACTTTACTCGTTTCCTTTCATTGGCCTCCTCGATCCGCTCTTCCCAGGGCACTGTGAGTTCCAGCATGATCAGCTGTTTTGAGGCCTCAGAAATACTCTTGAATACTCTTATTCACACTCATTACCAAAAACTAGGTTGAATGCATTAGTTTATTCCTTAATTTAACTGGGGATAGAGATAGATAAGTGAAAAGATCCAACAATGTCAATCCTGACAAAAAGGGCATTCATTGCAGCAGGAGTGTACTTGGTGATAAGACATACCTTCAAATGTGGTCATGTGCAATAGATCTATTCTATTGCCACAGAAAAAGACTCAGTAATCCAGGCAAGTATCCAGCACTGCTTCCTCTGGGTACGTTTTTCCAAATTAAAACTGGCAGAAGAGCTGTCAAACTTCAGTCAACTGTTTCCGTGGACATTTAGAAAGATCACATGCTGCAAAGAAAAAGAAGAACAAGAAAAACAAGCATTAAAAAGAGACGCAAAAGTGTGTACTAATGTGCGGTAATAATCAAGCAGTTACATAATCTGTATTATTAAGACCACAAGCAGCCATCCTCCTGCACTAAAAGTAGAGTCAATATTTGGCACCAATAATTAATTCTAACAATCTTATAAAGCAAAGCTGTAATAGGGTGTTCTTGCAGTGCTGCTGAAATTGATGTATGAGGATTTAAATTAAAAACCACAAGGATTGCCCCTAACAGCACACACAACAAACCAAGGCCATTTAATATCCGATATTCAATCCACAACAAATGGTTACAGCCATCCCCCCTATGCCAGGAAGCTCATACAACTCTTTGGATGGCGGAATGAAAACATGTAGTTTAATTTTGTAGAGCGCAGGGCCCCCGCCCCCCTGAGGACTTTTAGCTTAATTAACTGTGTAATGTTAATTAATAGTGCTGCATAGCCCAGAGGGATTATGTGCTGGACAGGTTTACGGAGGCAAATCTACAATAAAATAATGCGACACTTACACAGATGTAAACATCGCTGTCTGTAAGAATAATCTGCCACAATCAAAGCACAAGGAGTGAAAAGGATCTGTGCTTACTAATAAAAAAAATGTCTCCTTTAAATATACTACAGCACCAAAATGATCCTGTCAAGACAAAAAGGCTCAGCTAAATGTATTTATAGCACTGACACTTACTTCAGTTCGCTTCAATGAAGTTAAGAGAGTTAAATCAAACTGTACTGTGCTAATGTTTTTTTCATTTTCTCAACCAGAGAGGTGGTTGAGTACGTTTAAGCTCTACCATGAATTAATGATGGTCCCGGCATGTTTCTGTTGTTTTTGTTCGTATTATTGTTATTGATTGATTCATATCACCTGAACAACTCCTCTCTGCACTCATTCTTTGTGAAATAAAGGACGGTAGGAAAAGAAAACACCCTGACAAAACCACGTAAGCCGCCCGTCGTTTACCCATCACCACACAGCCCCGGCTAGGTAATTACATTACTCGAGGGGTTACAGGTGCATTCGGTGTCATTACATGTGAGGTAACTGTAGTAACGCCTGTACTTAAAAATTGAAAAGGAGATGCTGTGATAAACTAAATTATGTATGTACATACTTGTCTGTATGAGTGCCGTTATTGAGTTACTGCAAATAGTCCGAGCCCAGCGGTTTAACATTAGCCAGAGATAAGAAGAGGATGGAATTAGCAGCTCGCTAGCTTATATTCGTGGGTCCGGGCTTTAAAAAAACTACTGTTGGACATTTTCACAAAACAATCGTGAAATCTACGGCTTTACTTCAGAGTGGTACAAACCGTTGTGCCAGCTAAAGTCAGAAAACATCGCTTTCCCCGAATTGAAGGCTTGACTTCTCCACTGGTGGCTAACCGGGCAAGCTAACGTAAAGGAGCCGGAGGGCGTTTATTTCACTCCACGGTGCACACCGGTGTTGGTGTTAAGCGGAGCGAGGTCATGCTTAAAATTCATGATAACAGCACATATCGCAGTGTCAAACCCCTGCCCACATCACACCGGAGCTCACGTGAAGCTCTTTAAAATGCAGTCAATGTTTTACAACCTACATACAGAAGCCGAAACTCTTTACAGCCAGTTTGTGTTGTTTTTGTGTTGTCAGGAGACCTGATTGATTTAACAGTGTGTGTATCCTGCAAAGAACAGAGTGTAGGCTAGCATCACCTCTCACTGCTGCCACGCCTTGTAATGTGGCTTCATATTAAAGTTCACCCAACATCCCTGATTTGAATGTATAAACCAGAAGATGACCGCTGTGTAAGGTGACAGGTGTTTATGACAGGCTCTCCAGTGATAGCAGCAGTTCTGCAGGAGTTCCCCGTTTTCAACAAAACAAAGCATTAATACACATTTAGTAGCTGTTTATTACATTACATGGTTATTAATGTCATTATTACAGGTTATTCTAGAGCCTCGTCATACACTTACACCCACAAACACAAACTGAAACACAACTTCTTCCCAGAAGCTGTAGCACTGCTGAACTCTGTCACTAACTTATGTATATCTATATCTTGTAAACTTTCCCTTTCACTTGCTGCTATCCTTCTGTCTCAGATCACCCGTGACGTTCATCTCCACCCTGCCTGCACACGTCTTCTTTATCTGTCTTGTGCACTTTCAGGTGCTTTGGATGGATGACCTCAGGTATTTACATTAACACCTTCACTATCTCTACTCCTCGCATGTCACCGTTCCACCTGCCTTGCTCTCATTCAAACACTGTATTCTGTCTCGCGTCTGACTTTCATTCCTCTTCAGAGCATACCTCCAGCTCTCCAGGCTCCCTGCTCTCACTACAGATCACAGTGTCATCTGCAAATATTATAGTCCATGGAGACTCCTGCCTGACCTCGCCTGTCAACCTGTCCAACACCACCGCAAACAAGAAGGGACTCTGAGCCGACCCCTGGTGTAATCTTAACCCCACTTTGAACTTACCGCACACCTCACAACTGACTCACTGTCCTCGAACATGTCCTGCACCACACTCACATACTTCTGCGCCACTCATGACTTCCTCATGCAGTACCACGGTTCCTCTCTTGACACCCTCTCATACACGTTATCTAGCTATGTTAATAAGTAAATAAGTCATGTTCAGTGCTAACATGCAATATTCTTGCCCAGTCTCATTGCTTACATCCTTCAAAACTACATATCTTTATATATATATTGTGTGTACATACACACACACACACAGGTGTATTTATGTTTTATGCACCATGTATAGCTATAATTTCATTATGCTTGCATAATGACAATGAAACCTTATGCAGTCATACCCAAACAACAAATAGGCTACCAAGATACTGAGTCATGAACACTGGAAACTCTCCTGCCATATGAAATGTAACCATCAAAATCCATAATAGCAGAAATAAACTGACAGCATCAGCACCGGAGAGGGGGAGGCGGGGACGGTCCCGACAGGTGTGAAAATCTCGAACACGTTTACATTGGAGGTATTGGGTGGCCATCTGTCACCTACTCCCACCAGGCTTTCTTAATCACACCTTCTTGTATTTCATGGTGGCGTATTTAGTCCTCGCAGAGCAGCTTTGCGTTAGCTAATACTCTTTGTACCAGGGCTTGATGGACAAAATCCTTTAGTTTCAGCTAAATGTTATATTCCTCGAATATCCCGACTGTTAAAAAAAAACATATACATATATCGTCACTGAATCCGGCTGGGTGTTGTCCCCAAAGTTGAACCCTGACGAGTTACAACATGAGCAATCAGTTCGCTTTTCGTGAGCACACACATGTAAATACACTCCACATCGCCCACCCTGAGCACCCTGGCTGGTAAATCAGGCGCTTATTCGCCGCCTGACCACTCGCAGCTGTCAGTTAGCAGCAGGCTGGCTACGCTCTCAAAGCTAACCAACATCGCTTCAGCCATGGTTAGCTACAGGCAGCAAACAGGCTCATCGCCAGGCGGCAGCGGCAACCGGATAATTAACCCACCGGCCCTGGAGTGCCTGCACGGCGGGCGACAGCACGAGGAAACACGTTTCATTCATACCAGGCTTCTCACATTTAAAAAAAAAAAAGTGTGTTTTGCGGGTATCAACTTACATGAGCGCTCAGAGGATTGTGTTGATGACCGTTCATTTCTCCCGATGGTGGACACTCCCACGGTGACGTCAAATAGCGTGCTCGACGTCAGAGCAGTGCCGAGTTCTCGCCCATCCTTCGCGCGTGTGATCCACGCAGGTGAGCAGGTTGACTGCTGGGTCACACGTCCCTGACCTTGCACTGTTCAAGTGAATGTTTTCAGGCGTGGCTGCAGATATTTTCTCTTAAATTTAACTCAGTATTTTGTTTGGGAATGTTAGGGTCTGTATTTGTACCCTGAATATAAACTTAACACAAAACAGTATAGAAACCTGGTCGATTATGTATCTGTTCTAACAATGCTTCTTTTTTGGGGGGGAATAAATCTTACATCATTGGAAAAAAAAAACTGTTTATATCCCTTTAAATGGAGCCAAATTTGTAAGGCAAATACATTTGTGGTTAGAGCAGCAGAGTTGAGTCTGTGGGTTGCATGAAAAGTTTGTCAAAACGTCTCTCCCAGTGCCAAACAGCTTGGAAATGTGTGATTGCCACTGATCGCAGATCAATTACCTCTCTCTCTCTGCATCTTCTCCATACTTTGACCCTACGATCTAATTGCTATAGGCCGACTCTGGGCTCAACGCTGAACATAATGTTCACCCACATGTTCAGGTACAGCGCACATGTTGCCAACAACCAGTCCTGATAAAGACCAGAAGCTCAAAACATTAAGCTGTTTGATTCTGGCACAGAAGTTTCGGCCAGTTTTTCATGGATGCAACCAACATACTCAAGTCTGCTGCACAACTCACAAATGTATTTTCCTTACAGATGTGTCACCATGTCAGGTAAAATAAACAGGTTTTTCAGTGGCATAAGTTTTATTGCCAAGAAGCATTCTTCTCAAAGAAAGACCAAACACATATTTCCTTACTTTTGTGCTAAATATATTTAAATGTGACTGGTTAATGACAACATAGATGCAGAATTTCAGTTTTGGGTTTATCAATCAGTTGAACTAGAAGATAAATTTAAGATTATTCCGTTATCAAACAACATTCATGTTGAGAAAGAAACCATGCAAATTAACTTTACAGGAATATCTCCACATCAAAGGAGACAGATGAGGTGGTTAAAAGACTCAAGTACCTCCTAATTAAGGCGTCTTGTGTATATCCTACTGTGAGGGCACCTAGAGGCAGATCCAAGACACGGTGGAGGGATTAAGTCACTCAGGTGGCTTGAGAATATTATGGGGTCCCATTAGAAGAGCTAGAGGACGTGGCTAGGGAGAGAGAGGTCTGGGTATCTCTGCTAAGGTTGCTGTCCCCCTGACAGGCTCTGGGGTAATTAAGTTTTATTTATAAATCACTGATTCACAGCAATAGCTGTCTGAAGGTGCTTTATATTGTAAGGTACAGATTCTATTGTTCGGAGAAAACCCCAAGAATCAGACGATCTCTAAGAGCTACCTCTTTGCAAGAGTGGGAAGGAAAAACGTTCTTTTACCAGGACATAACCTCTGGCAGGGGAGCGGCAGCCAGTTGGGGAGTGAGGGGAAAGAGAAAAGAATAAAGGAGAACAAAGTGAGACAAGGGCCAAAACATACTACAGGAGACAAAAGAAATACAGTTTAATGTCACGCAGTAGTGGTGTATAAACACAGGCTGGTGTAGAGAGGTGAGAGTGGAGTGGAGAAGAAGTGTTCAGAGTGTCATAAGAGGTCTCACAGCAGCCTAAACCTATTGTAGCAATTGTTCAGGGTCATGTGATCCAGTCCTAAATGGTTTATCGAAAAGAAACGTTTAAACCTAATCTTAAAAGTAAAGGTTGTGTCTGTGTTTCAAATTCAAACTAAGAGCTGGTTAGAAGGGAGACGGGCCTGATAGCTGAAGGCTTTGCGTTGAATTCTACTTTTAAAAACAGGCCTGCAGCCTGAGAGCAGTTTCTGTTGGGATAATGTGGTTCTATGAATGTGCCCTGAATGTGAGGGTAAAGATTTTAAATTCAGCTCTGGATTTAACAGGAGTCAGTGAAGAGAAGCCAATATTGGGTAAATATTGTGTCTCTTTCTATCCCTTGTTAGTACTTTCTCTGTATTATTTTGGATTAACTGAAGGTTTTTCAGGTAGCTTGTAGAACAGCCTGAAATAAAGGGTTTCAATAGTCAAGCCTAACTTTTTAACATGTTTTTAATTTTAGTGATGCTGCTAAACTAATAGTTAATACTAATAACTTTAGTGAATCTCTGTTTCTGCATCTCACACCATCATCAGGTGAATGTTTGATTTGATATGATAAAAGCACTGTGTTACTGTCGCAGATATTAGGACAGCCAGGCATGTTTATTAGTTATTAATATTAAGACCAAGCTAAAAGACGCCATGTATGAGTATAATTGTTATTTGTTGTAATTTGTTTTAATTGTACTTTTAACAATTAAAAAGCATCTTGTAGTGACAGGTCTTCGTGACTAATTGTGATTTTATATTTTTATTTGATGGAAAGTTAGATGTGGTTTGCAGTGCTCAACTAGAGTGACTTTTGTGACACTTCTGTTGCTATAATTAAAAAATAAATAAAAACAACAAATACAATAATTTTCTTACGGACTGAATAATAAAATAAAATAAATAAAATAAGTTACTGGCAGATTGGCAGCTGTATGCTATTAAGTTAATGTAAAAAGTATTTACAGTAATTTTACTGCAACTTAAACTACAGCAACATAGTTACTGAAAATAATTTACTGTCATCCAGTTGCCAGTGAGTTATTGTAAAATGTACAGCAACCTGTTCACAGTGTACAGATGAAAGAAAGCAATCCTGCATAAATGTACACATTAAGGAATGCCAAAGGATAGGTGATGGACTGACTGGAAAACAAGACAAAACAGTTGAGTATGAGTGTTTTAAACAAATTCAGTCAATGATTGTGTATCCAGTTTTGGCCTCCGATGATAAAGGAAAGGGCAAAGAGGAAACACAGCAGACAGGCTGAAACTCTCTGAGCTGATGGAGCTGTGCTGGTAAGAGGTGTGGCTGAAGGATCAGGAAATACTGGCATGGCAGCCTCACGAGGAACATAATGTCATTACTTGTAAGGGTGTGGATGATAAAATGTTTGAGTCAAAGGCTTCTGAGCGGTGGCAACACTGTTGTTGACATAGTAACAGCAGTATGTTGATGGACACACCACAGGCATCTGGTTAGTCTGAGTGTTCGGGTATTGTGGTGTGGGCTTCTGGATTTACAGGTTTAAGATGCTCGGCAGTTTGAGTTTGATCCTTTGGAGATACGAGCAGTTTGTTAGGGAATGGCAGAAAAGTATATTGAGAAAATACTAGAAACAGGCAAGTGGGGAACTTATTGGACTTGTGATCATTTGTGGCCACAGGTATGGTTACAAAAACCACAGTCATGGAGGAGGGGCAAGAGGGTGAGATGGGGTTGTGGGATGGAAAATTCCAGGTCCCACAGGGAATTGTGAGAACACAGGAAATGGATATTGTGGATACTATGGAGAGGCAGTTCACGTCTGGGAAACAAGACATGAGGCCTAAATGAGAATTCAGGGTAGGGAAGTGCAGGCACTTCTTAGTTTACAAAGCTTGCAACAGTACCTGAGGGAAGCTACGGATGTAGTAGGGAATACCATAAACATGTGTGATAGGTGTGGGAACTACGTATTGTGGAAACACTGGGAACTGAGGGTACTGAGTCTGCCGCAGGACCTGACCACTTTCACCAGGAGGTGCGATTGGTGTTGTAGTAGGGTTAATGTTGGGTAGCAAAAGGCAAGTAACCAAAAACTCACCATCCGCTCATAAAGGAAGGAGTGAATATTCTTTATCCTCCAAGGAAATAAACTGAGTAAATGTTTGTTTACAATGTTTGACCACAAGAGGGCCCATCACACCTTGATCTGTGAGCACATGCATCAATTAGAAGGTGCAGTAAATGTCAACTGTTCAGAAAACTGTTTAACAATAAATCCACAGATGCTACACGTGTAAACACTCCAGTAGTTTTAATATCTGATTATTAACCATTAGTCTTTTTTTTTTAATCTAGTGACTCTAAACTCAATATTATCAATGCATATTCAATATTCATACACTAAATGAAAAGTGTTTGATTTAGAATAATTAGAATATTAAATATATTCAGACTTTTTGATTTTATTGATGTGGTCTGCTGGGTTTTGTATGATCTATTCCAAATGAATAATTTACATTTTAAAATTAATCATTAACAAATCTTTTGTTTAAAAGTAAACAGTGAGTCAGACACACCAGACTAAGATTAGTTTCATGAACATAACCTTTAATAAGACAGATGTAAGATGGTATTTAGGCTATTGAAACTTACCAATTTAAGTCACTCTGATGGTCACATTTGAATGTCAGCAAAGTTTTAGGTTAAACATCAATCACACTGCTGCAGGTGTTTGCACAGCACCCACTGCATCATCATCACAAATCATCACAAAGTTTGAAAAACGATTGAGAAACTGTCACTGCAACATACAGGAAATGGAGGCAAGGCATCACACCTTTAATTATTATATAACGGTGCTTTTGTAAAATGATTTCAAAGGTAATCTCCAGAACCACCCCCTTTTCAAACTGTTGACCAATCATTCATTGCTATGTCAACCTGTAGCGGGAGAAGTCCTTGTTGTGTATGATAAGCATGTACTGGACTAATCAGCTCTGTTATCCTGTTTTTTGTGTTTGCGCACCGCTGAGAAATACGACATTACGACATATGCATTGGGGCTACTGAAAGTAGAAATAAGAAGATTAAAATATTTATGGGAAAAATAACCATCAAGTTAGCGATTAAAAAAAACAAAATGTAGGTTTAAAAAAGTTCCAAATTCAGCAGGAAAAAGAAAACTCTGAATTTACCACTTTGTCTCTGTACAATTTTTTTTCTTGTCAATTTATGACTTTTTGAAAATTTTGAGTTCTTCCCAATAGATTCTCCTGTCACAGCGTAGCCTGTTAAAGACATTTTTTATTTTCCACTTTTTTTCTAACACTGGTAGTTATATCAAACAATTCAAGCTGAATAATAACACAACTAAATGCTACTAAGTTTAATTAATTCCCTTTTGTTCGGGGTAATTGTCTAAAATCTAATGTTTAAATTCTATTCTTTTTTTCACCTCTTCTCAAAATCTTCTGTTTCTCGGTTTTTCAGCTTTACGTAAACCAGTTTTCAGTGATCTAAACATCTACTAAAAGATTACATCCTTACACTTCCATGCTGACTGCCATTATTATGATTTGAACACAAACACACACACACACACACATATTTGAGGCAAAATCAATAAAAGTAAATTTGGTATGATGTAAAACATGGTTAGCACAAAATTTATTCTTTCAATTTCTAAATTTATTGTTGATCATATTATTCATATAAATTCAAATTGATTTACAAACAAGACAGTAAAAACATCCAGTCGCTGTTGGTACACTAATCAGATGTCAACAGATAAGAGATGGTAACTTGCTGAATTAAAGATCATCTGTCCTACATACACAAATAACACTGAGAGGAACAAAACATATTAGACCTTTATTATTATTAAATACTCATATTATTCACTAGGAGAAAAAAATCTGACTCAACAGATTTAAGTGAAAGTACCATCATCTTCTCAAAAACATAAAGATCATATAAAAAGTGACAAATTTCAGGTCATACTGACTGTATTTTTGCATTATTAAACCCACCCATAGTAAACAGTTTTCACTAAAAGAAATATGATAGTTTATGTAAAAGAAGTTTATGTCCTTAGAGGTCTGTGACATCGTCATCTGACCAGTAATGCTGATGCATCACTGCAGAGAATTCCTCTCTCATGTATGCAGCAGCTGGAGACTCACTGCTGCCATTATTTTCAGATGCAGCACTGGGTGACTGTACTGGTTCTTTGGCCTGGAAATGGTCTAGAGATGCCGAAATGGACTCTGTGTCCATCCAGCCGTAGCTGATAAAAGCTGGAGGGAAGGGTTTTAGACCACCGTCTTCATCATTGGTGCCCATTGTCCATGAGGGGGGCGGAGGTGTGAACAGACTCCCTGCTACAAGCTGTCCGTGGTGAAAAGCATTATCAATGCTGCGCCTGAGGTTAATAGGAGATGGGGGCCGCATGTCAAACTCTATAAGTGAAAGAATACACTCACGTTCACCAACTTTTTGCCACAGCAATGCTGCCTGAGAGTCCGAGCTGCTACTACCAGGATCAGACTTGTGCTCTGATATTTGGGTGGATGTTCGATCATCATATGGGGACATTAAGTTGTTGCTGATACCTGCTTTTGACAGGTTATATTTGGACCAGTTATTTGGCATCAGGTCTTCCCAGCTTTTATCTGATTTTTTTAGTGGGACTTTCCACACAGTGGCTAACACCCTATCCCAAAAGCTTTTATCCTCCATTCTTTTGAATGCCTCCACTCTGCTCTGCACATGATCACCCCTTGTGTGACCCTTAGATGGAGTCCAGAAGATCCAAGATCCCAGGACAAGCAAAGAGAATCCCCAGGCTAACTCAAGGAGTCTCGCCCAGAACTGACTCAGCCACCAGCCCCAGCCAAAGCGCCTCCAGTTTCCCAGTAGCCCATAAAGCCAGAAGAGACTATACATCTGAAGGCTGCAGCATAGCACCCCAAGGAAAGCGCACCCTGCTATGACTCGCTTTCCGCGCCTCTCGGGCCTCTGTGAAGGAGCCCACTGTGGTAAAGAGGACCTGAGAAAGGGTTGCAGATTGGAAAGGGCCTTTGTGAGGATCCCTAAGCAAAATGGGAGGCCCCAGCAGAGGGAAAGGGTCTGTAGCAAAAGAGGGACAGCAGGGGTTAAAGTTAAAGAGTATAGATCGGCTACAAATAATGCAGAGCAATGAAATATACCAAACCCTCCAACCACCCATGGGTGCTGCAGCTTTAGTGGGAAAAGTAATAAATTTAACCCTTTCAGTGTAACCAGAGCGAGAGCAAGCTGCGCCCACAGAAGAAGCTGCAGAGGAACATTATGTAGCGCTGCCAGAGTGGCATGAGACAGAATCTGACGGGTACCATAGGGGTCAAGTATGAGGAGGATGGTACGCAAAGAACCACCCATGATTAGGAAGCTATTTGCCAGGATCAGGGTGTAACAGAGGGGCCGAGGAAGCGTACATGCTCCAGCCGTCCCCAAAACTGCCAGGCAAGCCATCAGCGAGAAAAGGCTGGCAGACCCAAAGACGTGCAATTCCCAGGCAAACGCCAGTGTGCGCCTCATGTCGTCCCAGAGCAGACTGGTGCCATTAAAGTTTTTAAGAACAATACACGGCCCAACACCCAGCACGCAGGGGCCTCCAGGTTCTGAAGGTTTATAATTTATCATGGAAGTAAACGCACTGGTATGGAAAGGAAGTTTAGGGCGGTCTCCACCTGAAAGAAAGAGAAGATTTTATATTTTTAATTAAAAATAATTTCATGGTGAATTTTTACATACTGTTAGCCCGATTACCAGCATAGTTGCACAGCACGCAGTGTCACAGACAGCTACATCGAACCAAAAGATCCAATATCAATCACTTTTACTTTATTTGCTTTTTAAATAGATTTAAATTTGATTTTTCATACAAAAATGTGAAAAGAAGGATATAATTTTATACTAGATCTCACTGTGACCACCTGACAATTTAATGCAATTAAAGAAAAACGTAAAGTAATGCACTATGTGCGCTACTTCACTTGCATATCACAGCTTTACTTACGAGTTGGGAAGTTGTGTTTCACAGCAGAGGTATGACTCTCTTGTAAGCGCTCTGCTGTTATGTGGCCGCCTTCCAGCAGAGCTCCCTCTGAGATTACGGGTACACTGGGGTGAGTGTTTCCTGTAATTGAAGTATTAGCTTTGTCAGCTCTTTGGTCCAGAGGCCCTGAGTGGTGCAGGCTGGGTTCTGTCCCCACTATGATTCCAGACCCAGAGTGGGTTTCTTTGCTCAATGGAGTGACAGCCTGATTGATGAGTTGCTGCAACTCCATGCTGCCAACACTATACCGGCTGCCTTCTACAGGGCTTTCTGACTGAAAGATTACTTCCCTGGCCAAGCTGTCCAGGCTGCTGTTGTTTCTGGCTCCACTTTGAGTTATTTGGACTGAGCCAGAGTTGGATGGTGAATGCGAAGACTGAATAAGGCTTCCAAGTGAAGAGAGGGACACGGTTAGTGTCACAAAGAGCAGACGCCCCATTTTTGACAGCCAAGATCTGTAGAGAAGACAGAGCGAAAGCACTGAAACACGTTTCCATGCATTCAGGTTCCTAATGTCCCTAGCACTAAAATTAACAGTCTAAAAATATGCTTTACAGTTTTTCTGAAGCTAACGCAAAACTTCAGCCATCCAAGATAATGAAAAGCCTCTTTTAATAAAAAGTTCCTCTTTTGTTGCCACACTTTCACAGCAACTAAATAATCAAAAACTGCTTTGGTAAACACAAACATATGTACTAAAAATATTTATTGATGTCAAGATGGCTAAAACTTGATTTTACCTTGAAATAAACACTGAAACACTTTCTTCACAGCCATAATGGGGAGGTAAATGATTATGATGTTAGCGCATCATGTAAGAGTTAATGGTAGAAATATATTTAGATTCACACAGACGAAATCTTATGTTTCAGTTCTAAATGACAATATTTTCTACGTGTAATCTGGAGGATGTGCACCCTCTACAATAAATGCACATTTGAATCACCAAAATGACAACACAACTTTGGAAAAACTGTTCACAATATAAGTCAGTCGGACCAAAAATATAAAGTAGCCATTTCAGTAATAAATCAGGCAGTGTAAACAATAGGTATCTAAATGCAATTAGAAAGACTAGAAAATGCTGTGAATCCAGAAAAACTCTGAAAAACTGAAATATTTTACCCCTTCGTAGTTCAGTTATGATTCAGGCAAACACAAGTATAAAACACACATGACAACACATCATTCAGCTGTCAAATCAGTCTAACTCATTGACTTACCTGCGATCAAGTCTTATTTTCTGCTTTCTTTTTTAGTGCATCACGGGTTGTGCTGCATCTCTGGTAAAAGTATGTGTAAAGCCTGATTTCTGAGGTGATACACAAGGTGCATCACAGTGAGCCTTGAACTTACTGACTGGCGCGCTCACAACTAACTAACGGCTTATTGCACCTGCTGGTTACTTGGCAACTTTCCATCACTATGTCGCTAGTAAAACAAAGACCTGATTACCATGGCCCATTTCTGGAGAAAAAAAGTTGAATAAATAATTCCTGTTTACTGTTTGCAGTGTTCATAAATGAAGGATTTTAAAATGAAAATCAAAGTGGGAAATAACCGACTGTTAATAACAACCTACAAGCCTTCTGTTTTGTTTTAATGGCAGCTGTTTAAAGGTAAATCCTTCTCAAAAGGATTACATTAAGATTCTTACAGTGGCATAAAGTCACCTGCAGTGATAAGCCAGTAAGTCACGAGCCAAGTAAGCTGTTTCATGCCAACTTACTAGCTTATTATTTTTCCAGAGTATGCATGTGAAAGACTTACGCTTTATGATCAAATTAGGAGAGTGTTAGTCACCACTCAGATGAATCCTGTGGTCTTTTCTCTATCAATAATGGATCAGCTTTCTTTCCTCTTAACGTCCACCATGGTGATAGTGTTCGGGCTAGATTTTGCTAAACAGGCAGATTTTCAGAAACTAGAAGATGTTACATTTCAAATGAAGATTCACCGCATTATGACTTTCATTTTTTTTCCATGAACCCTCTTAGTTCCAAGTCATCTTTGCTGAGAGCCCCAATTTAGCCTCAAACCATAAACGTAACCCTGTATTTTGGAGAAAAGCCAGTATATATTATACTGGAAAAAATAGTTCTGTTGCATATGTTAAAATAATGTTATCCCCTTACTGCAAAGAATTTGGACATTTTCTTTTTAAATTACATCTTCTAGGATCATTGCTTGTGATGAGAGACCTCAAGGGGTTAATTATAATAGACTCAGAATTTGGGTGTTTTAAAGTCTATAAACAGGGGTGGACATTTAACAAGACCTTATCCTTAACCCTAGATGTGTTGCCAACACCCTGGAAGATGTTAAGCAGTTAAAGAAAAATGTACACATACTGCATAAACGCTGCCATAAGAGAGCCCTTGTAGAATCAGAAATAGTCTGCAGCGAGTGTGGGAATTAACTCTTTCCAATCCAGTGTGTAGAGGACACAGCCTATGCACACAGCGCATCTGTCTAGGTCCACCTTAAGAAGGGCAAGAGGCAGTTTGTTGTGGAGGGAACAGGGGGAGGCCCTCAGTAGCACATGCCTGGCTCTTTAAGGCAGACTGGGGAAGTTAGAACAAGTTAAAGGCACATGCATTCATGTTTACCAAGCTTCAGGAGAACCATCCTGGAAGAAAATGTTTGTGTTCATTTAAAGTCACGTATCTTGATTTCCAGAGTCAGAGGAAATAAATTAAACAGTTAATAATAAAATAAAATGATCAATAATCAAAAACAGAGATATCGTAACATAAAAACAGTTTGACCGAAAATAATAATTTAAGTAAGGAATCCCTACTAAAATATTTTAAAATAAAATAAATAACCAAGGCCAATTAACCACATAATGTGGCCAATATCTATCTAATTTAAAACTATACAGATCCTACTTTTCTGTAATATTAGAACAGATATCTAATAGTATGACAATGATCAGTCATTATTTTGTCTGATTTTTAAATTAATCCTCAATGAAAGGAGTGGTATTGTAAAAGGCTGTCTATTTATTGCGATCATTCAAACTGGGTATCTGTGTATATAGGTTCTATCATTTCAATGCAAATGACCCTGTTTTAATCTGAGAGACTGTACATCTTGCACTGCCAGACTACGGTTGACCCACCGTTACAGATGAGACATGCCCTACCTTTAACTACACAAATGTGGTTGCACTTCTCGTCCAAATGTCATGTAAGTTTTCATAACAGTGCTGCTCTTGCTACCGGGATGGGAGCTGCAGTTATCAGCCCGTTGGTTGGCAGAGCAGCGTGGAGAGCAGCCGCGTTGTTTTCGGGGCCTATACTTCCGTCATTTTATGTCTCACTTGGTAAACAGTGTGTGGGGTTTTGTGCGTGTGTCGCTGAGTGGTGTTTTTTTGGACATACGACGTGGGATTTCGCCGCATAACTAAACCTGCGCTTTGCTGGAAGTGGTAAACTTTTAACACAACCCGGAGCTCAGCGTGAAATAAGCAGACGTCAGAGAATCGGCCAATGGTTAAATTTTATCTCCGTGTAATCACGGCATTGTTTTGCGGGATTGCACAGCTGCTAAAATGTGCTATGTAGCCAAGTAAATGGTATGCTGGTGGTAGCTGTTAGACGTTTATCGGCTTTTTGGTTTTAAACACCGTGCCTTGGCGGAAACAAGAGGATTTCATTTTATTTAAGGTAGCATGACAGGATCCAGAGCAGCCGAGCTAGCTCGCTAGCTAACGTTAGCACAGTGGTTAGCCAGCGAGGTGTTGCTGTGTTAAATACAGTTCGATAGCCTCTATTATGAGTAAAACTATAGCCGTGTTGTATAAGTTACGGCATAAATTATATTGGTATTCAACAGTGTAGAATGCAGTCGGCGGTTGCAACTCAGTGAACTATCCATATGGGTTGTGGCAAAACAGCGCCTAGCTAACATTGTTAAGCTAGCATGCTAACAACTAGCTGTCACATAAACTGTCAATATAATGAAACCAGGCACTATTGTTGGTGCGTTGCTTCATTGCTTCATTGCTATTAAACCCAGTTAATCGCTCATAGTAAACATTTAGGTTTACCTTTCAGCTAATCTGTGATTGCAGTGTTTCTTAATTGTAGGAAAAGTTGATTTAATCAAAGCACAGTCATTGTATTAGCTCCAAGCCAAATGCATTTAACATAGCAACCCTAACGTTCCCAACCTTACTGACAAACATTTAAACTGCATCATTGTAGTTGTATGTAAGAGAGAAAAGCTGTCTCTCATCATTTTACATGAACATTGCAAATGCAGCTTGTTTAGGATGTAATGGATGTAACTGTGCTCTTAGAAGTGTAAAAGAAAAATCTCCTTTCCAGGTCCAGTGACGATGAACGAGCAGGAGAGTGGGGTGGTCTCCTTTGACGAATATGTGCGGCAAAAGGCCCGCACTGTGCCTCAGCACAGGATGAAGGAGTTCCTGGAGTCTCTTGCCAAGGGCCCAGAGGTGCTGCAGGAGTTCAGCCAGCAGGAAGGGGCAGCCACCAGCACAGCCATGGTGTACCATCAGCAGGGTGCCAACTGTGTTTACACAGACAGCACGGAGGTGGCAGGATCTCTCCTGGAGCTGGCCTGTCCAGTAAGACACTTTATATTGGGTGTTGAATTATGTTGTTTGGTGGTTTACAATTACATGTAAATGTTTTATAACAGGTACAGGTGACCTCAACAGAGATGTCACCCCAGCTGCATCAAGGATCTGAACAGCAGCTTCAAGTGCAGGTTAGTTTCTTCTTGTTTCAGCTGCTCTTGTTATTGGTCGGATCATCTGCCTCCATCTCACCCTATCCCACCCTATCCTCCTCTTTCACACAAACTCTCAAAGTTTGCATCCACACTGCTCAACCTGACCTGGCCCAATGATGTATTCATTTCTAATCATATCCATCCTGGTCACTCCAAAAACAAATCTGAGCAACTTCAGCTCTGTGACCTGCAGTTCCGCCTTGTCTTACTGTCAGTGCCACTGTCTCCAAACCGTAGATCAGAGCAGGTCTCACTACCGTCTTTTAAATTCTTGTTGCTATCCTTCTGTCACAAATCACCCTGCCACTTGTCTCCATCCACTCAACCCTGCCTGCACTCTCTTCTTCACCTCTGTTGTGCACTGTTTGTTGCTTTGCATGGTTGATCCTAGAAATTTAAACTAATCGAACATGATGTCATTTGCAAACGTAGTCCAGAGACTCTTCCTGCCTAACCTCATACAAAAACATAGTGTGTTTAAATTTTATATAGCCGATTGTCCTCTCAGTCTCAGCACACCACAATTACTCACTAGTGTTTGTGTCATTACATAGAGACCAGAATATGTTACAAATTATTAGTTACTGTTTTAAAAAGCAGTGCGTTATTTTTGCATTACTCCATAGCATAGCCTGATACACTGTCACACATATGAGAATGCATCTATGTTGCCCTTAAAATCCTGAGGCTACTAAGGATGTACCAGTCCAGCTTTTTCCCTTTCTGATCTGACACCACTGCTTTGACTGTGAGTCTCTGCTGATGTACTGATTTGATCTCAGTGTTAGATCAGAAAGCTGTATTTCTCACTGTGAGGAAGAGATTGAAATAAGGGTGGGTAATTATAGATTCAAAATTTATATCATGATATTTCATCAGAAAATTTGTAATAATTTTGGTGATATAGGAAAAAAAATACAAAAATTTTAAACACTTGCAGACAGCAGCTTTTTTTTGTAAGTGTAAGTACATGAAGTGCACTTTCTTACTGAAATGAAATTTGAAATGTGAATCTGTCAAAACAAGGTGGCAACAGCATTACATACAGTGACACAGCATACGTCAAATGTAATCACAAAAGTAGCCGAGGTAGTGTTTCCATGTAAGTCTGTATAAACATATAAAATAACTGCTTAACATTTGAGTTTATCAATAACTAAAGTAGCTTAACCTCCTCAAACACCTGCGTAGTATTGTCATATAATAAACCTGAAAACTTTTTTTTTTTTTTTTTTTTTACCCGGGATGTTTTATGTTGGGGGTTTTTTTTCTTGGGTTGAGCTGTTTAAACACCTGCAGGTGATTGATTTGGTACTTTCTACCCACCATTGGCTCTTCCTGTCGTAGTAATGCTTAGTTTGAGGCATTTGTTTACTTTTGGGTTACATGTCAGGAGCTGCGAGGCTCTCCTCAAAGTTTCTCCACCTTTTGCAGGAGTGGTTTTCTGGAATATTTGAAAGGTAGCTCCCTTTTTACTAAATCTATCAGAGGCTGACATGTTGCTGTTCCTCTCAGACATGCCTGGGTTTTTCTCCTAGTCCTACATTTGAAAATGTAAATGTGAGACATTGCTGTAGCCAAACCATCAAAATATGACACTCTTATAGCACATAAAATGTGTACTGGTGTTGTCTTTATCAGCTATAGATGTGAATCATTTGTATGAAATGAGGTCATACTCCACTTACGTTTTCATAAGTTTTGAAAAGGGTTAGGGTTAAAAACAGGTTATAAATTAACCGAATTTATGGTATTTATTATTGAAAAAGGGAGGATAGGGAGGATAAATAAAGTGGGGGGGGGGATATATTCTTGTTCATTTAATCTATTTGCACTGGACTGGAGTCATTAGGCTGCAAACTGGTGTCATTTACAGGCATTGTACTTTCTTCATCAAGAATGAGACAGCTGGAGTGAAATTAACTTTAACTGAGTTGATCACATTTTAAATTATAATTATATCATAAGTTTAGTAAACACTCCTAAAAAGTGTTACACAAAACTTTCCATCTTGCATGACTGGACAGAGCATAATGAGAGTGAAAGTAAACAGGAGGAAAGTTTCCAGTTAAATAAATGCTTCTGCAGATGTACAGATAGAAGTTGTTGGTGTAGCAGCATGAAATGACCCCAAACCTCCCTCCATGCTGTGTTAGCTGTGGCGCTAACTGCTGCTGTTATCTGGTAAACAGAAAACATTGTAGAACTCAAAGGAATGGATCCCATACTGACCCAAAAAGTTGGATCAAGTATTGGACTGATATCCAATCCAAATATCAAAGCAGTGCCTTCTGAGAGGCTACAGTCAGGCTCACTGGAAGGAATCCCTTTCCTACTGAGTACAAACAGAAGATCTTTCACTTAGTATTTAATTATGCATACAGAGCCAACAGGAAATGTGAAAACCACGCAAAGGAGTACTTTACAGAAAAATATTGTGGTCACAATGATTCTTCAGTAGGAAAAGGTGCAGGTGGAAATGGAGGATACATTTCTGACTGGTTATACTGATTTGTACCATCACATTGTAGTCCTTCTGTGCAATAAAAATTAAAGCAATGTAAATGTATTTAATGTAATTGGAAAGAGGGTGTTTGCTTTTTGTTTGCCTGTTGTGCAGATAATTAAAGACCTTGTAGCACAACCAATGAAATATCTGTTTGATTAGTAGCAGAAGTTAGTTCTATGAAGTATCACAAGCCAAAAAAAAGATCAACTTTCTCTCAGGATTATGGTTGCTGTTTCATGCTTGTTCAATTCACATTAATGTAATTAAAACAGGATCGGTCACCTCAGACATGGGTGTATCTTACTGAGACTTCAAATGTATAAACTTGAGACACCTTATGACTTTGATGACTGTTGTGTTGTTCATAGCAGAAATGTCAAAGAAAAGTATTTCAGTGTGTTTATGATTCATAAGGTTGCTTACAAGTCTGTTTGTTTTTCTCACTCTCCCTCTGTACCAGGTTCAGATCCAAGAACAGCAGGGCCAAACAGTTGGCCAGGTTCTTCAGGTGGCCCACCCCTCTCAGCAGGACATACAGGGAATCTCAACAGCCCAGCTTGTGCAGGCAGGAGAGCTCACAGAGGAGCAGCAACAGCAGGTAGAGGATTAACTTCAGTTACGTCTATCAGGTTTTTCCATGTTTCCCCATTTAAACAAACAAACAAAAAAAACATGTTTACTGTGTTTCACAGATTCAGGCTCAGTTGGTTGCCGCCGTAGCTGGAGGACAACAAATCCAACTGTCAAGTGGCCAACAAATCCAGTTGCAGGGAATGCAGCATATTCAGTTGCCTGGGGGACAGCAAATTCAACTTCAGGCCGGCCAGCAGATTCAGTTACAGGGTGGGCAACAAATCCAGATCCAGACCATTGAGACCATGACTCCTGCTCAGCAACAGGACTCTACCAGGGAGGCAGAGCGGAGGCCCAGCACTATCCCCACTGTTCTCCAACCAGCCAAGAAGCGTAAGATGGATGTCCCCCTAGCTGTTTCGTATGCTGTTCCACAGGGGCAGCAGGTGGCTACAGTTTTAGCCATCCCTCAAGGGCAGCAGCAAAGTTATGTGTCCCTACGACCGGATTTGCTCACAGTTGACAGTGCTCAGCTGTACAGCACTACAGGAACAATCACAGGTCCCCAAGGTGAGACCTGGACCATCCCTGTGTACTCCACTCCACAGCAGCAGGGTGTAACTCACATTGCTATACCACAGGAGACGTATAGCACAGTGCAAGTAACTACCGCCAACGGCAAGGACAAAATGTCCCCAAATTCCACATTGAGGTCTGCCGATGTGCATTCGGCCACCACTGCAACGCAGGAAGAGATCGTGCAGACCCTCTTCCCAGCACAGTTCATGAACGGCAACATTCATATCCCCGTGGCAGTGCAGACCGTAGGAGGGACATACAACACTACACAGTCAGTGCAAATATGGGACCCAAATCAACAGCAGAGTCAAGGGGAAGATGGACAAGACCAGCAGCTCCATCTGCAGGTTAGAAAAGACTCCGTCTTACAGTTGTACTCTGGTCCTCGATGATTATGGCTGGAACTAAATTTGCCCTGTGCAAATGTAACAGAACAGAACTGATAATTGTTGCTTTGGTCATAATCATGATGGTGTTTTCAAAAGTTCATGTTTATTTTTAGCCTTTTTTTCCTTTCTGAATTAAGAATGTGAACTAGTTTAACTAGGACTAGTTAATACTACTAATCATAACAATACCATGTTACAACATAACAGTATTATCATACTATGAATTACCATCATGTAATTAATAAGATGTGTTTAACTCTGCTGCCATCTTTCTCAAAAACAACCTTTTTTTTCTTATTTTTTTCCTTTGCTCTTCTACTGCAGGGTCAAGTAGCCTCTGAAGCTCAGGGCGAAGCACCCACAGAGATTCTGGTTCCTGTGTGTCTAAAGCCAGAGGAAGGGCTGGAGGTTTGGCGCCTTTGGGTGAAGAGAAAAAATGCTGAACTAAGCAAACGGGAAACAACAAAGCTTGCGCCCATAGGACGTAAGTAGGCCTGTTACAGTTGTCTCAGTAACAGTGAGCTCTTGCTGAAACCAGAGGAAGTCATAACATTTTGCTGTTAGCACTCTGTGTAGTACGTACTGTTATTCTTAGTCACCTAGAAGTAAAGTCAGTTTTACACTGCTTCTCCAAACGTAGTGTTTTCTGGTATTTCTGCGTTCAGGTCGTCAGCCCCTGCGTTTTCAGGAAGATCTGGTATCCAGTGCAGTGGCGGAGTTAAACTTGGGTCTTTCCCTGATGACTCAGGAGGCACGAGGGTCCGAGGACGAACAGTTTGCTCCCGATGTCCTGTATTATGTTTTCTTGTGTATACAGAAGGTTAGTATCTCCATACTCAACCACAAAAAGACAGGAAGAATAAAACTAAGGCTGAAATTGCTTAATAATCTTTTCTGTGTTGTTGTTGTTTTTTTTTCTTTTTTATAGTATCTTTCTGAAAATGGACGTGTGGATGATATTTTCAATGATCCATATTACACTCGATTTTGCGAAAGTTTACACACAATCCTGCACGACTGGAAACCCACTGTGCATCCTTTAGGTAAGGCAGAATCCACAATTTTGTAATTGTTTTCGATATTCAGGCAGCATTTACATGTATGTAAACACTCGACAATGGACATCTTTGACATTTGGGATCTTTTCTGGCATGATTGTCATAGCAACAACCATCAGTCATTCACAAGATTAAAAGAGCTTCCGTTGCCTGTTTGCATTAGCCATGCTAGCTGCACTTTACTAACCTTATGCAGTTAACAGCATTTTTTTGGCAAGGACGAGCTAAGCAGCAGATCGACGATTTAGTTCGGGATCACATCATCCTGTTCAACATGACGGAGATGCGCTGAAGCCTTAAACACATGCATGTGAATCCTGCCGTACTCATGGTATGTTTTCCTCTTAGGTTATATCATCCCAAGTCACGTGACAGAGGAGATGCTGTGGGAGTGTAAACAGCTTGGCGCACATTCACCTTCCACATTGCTCACAACTCTAATGTATTTCAACACTAAGTGAGTAACCATTGAATGGCCCTTAGTCTTTTATCCTCTCTCTAATCGCTCAGAGTCAAATACCGAATATGGTACAATGTCGTATTTGTTGCAGGTATTTCCGCTTGATAACACCTGAACAGCACATGAAAGTAGCTTTCTCTAAAGTCTTAAGACACTCAAGGAAGAACCCAACTAACGCCAAGGACAAAGCAACCAGTATTCGCCTTCTCAAAGGGCAAGGCCTACACAGTGCTGGACAAAAAGGTACTCTCTTGCTCAGGTTGTGATTAGCTCAGTGTTGGATAGCAGAAATGCCCGTTGTTGACCTGTTGCTGTGTACTGCGTCATTTAGGAACCGATGACATGTATGAAGAGCAGATCGAGGATCCTGCGAATCCTCTTCGTTGTCCCATCAAACTTTATGACTTTTACCTCTTCAAATGGTGAGCAGCACTTCAGCTTAGTAGGATTTATGTGATGATTACTCTTCAGTTTACACCCCCAGACACATGCTTAACTTTCTTTTCCAGCCCACAGAGCGTTAAAGGACGTAACGATGCGTACTACATGACTCCAGAGCCTGTCGTTGCACCAAACAGCCCGATGTGGTACTCCTCTCAGCCCCTCACAATTCAGCAGGTGGAACAAATGCTGTCTCGCATCATCGTGGTCAGAGAGATCCAGGAGATCATCTGTGTTGTTCCAGAAAATGTGAGCTAGATTGAGGACTTGGCTCACAGGAACTTGTTCTCCAGATTGTTGACTATGCAGTATCCATCCTGACTATTATCATCGATGGCCATTAAAATAAAGTGGAACAACTTCTGAGGAGAGTATCATGATTATGCTCATCAGATCCATAAATTCTTCTCTTCTTATTATCTCTGTTTTTGACCGGTGGGTTGGACTTCTCGTTCTCTTGGCTGCCTTTGTAAGATATCACCTCTGTAACTTTTGAACCGGCAAGTGAGCAAGACTTTAGTCTCTTCTCAGCTGGGCAGAGATGATACACGTTCCTGTACAAAGTCAATCTTATAAATGATTAAACAACTGTAATCTTTTCTTTCTTAACCTCACAGGCTGTTCACGTCTTAATTCTCTAGTACCACTAGTAATAATCTTAAGACAGTTACAGGGACCAGTGCTCACAACTTTTTTTTAAAAATACATTTTGGACCATGTATGATAAGTTTGAATCTGAAATACTTGTGCCTGTTTTTTCCAAAACATAATTACATGATATTGCTTGTGGAATAAGTTAAAACTCAATCATTCACATGGTTAAGTGCTACAGATCGGTGACAAATTGAAGGCAAAACCAGTGTGTTTCAGTAACTTGGTTGCCTGTGCTGTGCTGCCTCTTTAACTCAGCTGTAGTGAAGGACACAATTTTTCTTTATCTAGAAGATATCCTCTAAATGGGTATTTTAATCATGTTAGTGGCCATGTTGGCCCAAACTCCCCCCGCAGGGCACTTTTTGTTTAAGATCCGGTGACTACAGAGGTCATAGCCCGATTCATAATTTCATAGCTCAAGTATTTCAACCCCTTCCTGCATCCTGGGAGATGCCACTCGCGTCAAAACTGAAGCATTTTAACATAGGATTAATGTGAGCTGAGACGTACTCCCTCAGCATAACTGAGACACCATATACTGTTGGATTTTTTTCCTTTAATTTGTCACCTATATCTGTATATTGTAGTCATTCAGGAGATTTTTCTCAGGATAAAACTAACATCTGAAACACCCATCAAGGATTTTTGCCAACGTATTCCTTCATGTATGTGTGTATAGTAGGTTATTAAACAATATATGCAGATGGAATCTTTGTAGTAAGTCATGTCAAGCTGAAACATAATGATTACTGTCTTCTAAAAAGAAAAAGTGAGCTGTGGGTCTTTTTAATAATGACGCATTTGAATGGTTCTTATTCAGTTCCATAGCATCAGTTTTTCATAATTAACACATTCTGTTCCACATCTGTCCACTATCACACGTATCAGCGCTGTAGTTACACATCCTGATGTTCTATTCCACATTTAAATTACATTTAACAGGGTTGGACTGTTAAACGCTGAACAAAGCAAGGAGATGATCACGTTTGTTTTTCATCTGGGAGCATTATATGCAGTCGGCCCAGTGTTTGGGTGAAGTATTTCGGTAGCGGGCAGGACACGTTGACGTCAGCTTGGCTGCTTCCTGGCAGCGTCAGCTGTCGTGCATGTAAATGAAGGGGAAGGTGCCGAACCTTGCTCTGTTCAATCCCAAGTTTTCCCAACACACGTTCTGGTAATTTCTGTGGAAGGAAATGTATTATTTAGTCATCATTTGTGACAAAATAGAAATCAAACTCATACATGTTAGAAAAGAGACTGTAAACATCTTACCTGTGGTGCCAGTTTGCTCCAGTGGGAATATTTGTGGTCACCAAGAATGGGACACCCGAGAGCAAAGGCCATATGAACCCTCATCTGGTGCTTCACTCCTGTGAACACAATGAAGCAGAAAAATACCGAACATGTGCCCAGGCAGGTTTTTGGGATGATTTCCTTTTGTTCACATGTGCACTGTTACCTGTAAAAGGCTGGAGCTCCACAAGGCTGCAACCACTGCTGCTGTCCAGGACTCTGTACTTGGTCAATGCTGGATGAGCTTGGCGATGACTTCGGACTTTGGTTACACCATCACCTTCATTATTCAGTCTGTAAAGAGGACTCAGAGCCATCTGAAATCAAAGAAGTTGTTATGAGACTGGAAAATGCACACCATTATTTAAACAATACCTAGTAATTTACTCAAATGCCCTGGACAACAAACCCAAACTAATTTAATGTGTAATAAACATACTAACTACTAAGCTAAAAGCCATACATACAAGGATGTTTAAAGCAATGATCATACAGAATAAGAGGCACCTTGTAGTGTGGCTGAGGACCTGTGACCTCTCTCTCTATGATGGGAATATCAATCAGACCTTCAGATGGCACAGGAACACCAACCGTGATAACCCTGAAAAGGAACAACATAACTAACATGCAGTGGGAGTATTAGCATGTACATTATTTAATTAATCCTTATCAGTTTCCCCTACTCACCAGTACTTCCTCTCCACTTTGTTATTTCTATTCAGAGCGAGTACGTGCGCCACCACTTCATCCCTCCTGGCCAGCAGGAGAGTTCCCGTTGAGTCCTTTTCTAGACCCAGACAGGGAATGAGCTGAGAATCAGACTTGATCTTCATCCCATCCATCATTTTGGAGAGAACAGGAAGCACAGAGGTGATGGATGTGACGTCGGAGTCATCTGGGAGACAGCAGCAACATTACATTTGTGGTGCCAGTTAGACATCCCAGCTTCAGTGTGATAGCTGACATTTTTATGGTCATTCCAGCTGTTCTCAGTAATGATACTGCCCGTCTCCTAACAATAACAACAATAATAATAATAATAATAACAACAACAATACTGAGCCTGTTTAAGAACACCTTAATATGTACAACAATAAAATATAGTCTCACCACATAATTTTTCATACACATGTTTAACTGTTCATTAATACAAATATCTGATTAGATAATCACATTAATTTAGCATGCAGGCATCAATAATGGTCAATAGTTCAGAGCCATGATCAGAATGGGAAAGAAAGGTGATTTAAAAGACTAAATGTGGCATGGCTCTTGGTGTCAGACAGGCAGGTTTGAGTACCGGTATTTTATAAAGTTTCCCAATCATCTTTCGGGTTCACACAGAACAGTACAAATGGATGATGTCAGACGATGTTTTCTTGGCACACTCTGTGCCCTTTAGTACCATCGTTTAAACACCACAGTCTACCTGAATATTGCTGCTGACCATGTCCATTGTAAAACACCATGTTACAAAGATCTCATATTGTTTTGTTTTTTTAACATTACAATGAGTTGATTTTTATTTTTATTTCAAACTGAAAATAAAAACTTTTTCAAACTTCTTGTCAGTGTAATCAGATTAAAGAAGACAGCCCAGTGTTGGTTTACCTGCCACAGGGATGCCGTAGGGTTTGTTGACGATCACTACATCCTTGTCCTGGTACAGCACGCTTCTGTGGAGGTGTTTGGCGAGCACGTTGGGGTGCACATTTTGTAACTGTACACTGAACCGTTTCAGCTCCATCACCCTCCTCTGCTGGGCAGACATGGGAGGCGCTGTCTCTCGGGTCTTCGACTTCTCTCCTCGGATCTTACGGGCCAGGTCAACGGCTCTAACACGGGGTTTGTCATCTGCGTCGGAGCCTGGAGTGTGGTTGGCAGCGGTGCTCTGACCCCGGACGAGGGGCGGTGTTGTCTGCGGACACTGGCGGCAGGTTGTCCGGGGTTTGACCAGACAGAAGAGCACATCCAGGCCGGAGCTCCGGTCAAACACACGCGCTAGTCTCCCACAGCTGTTCATCACGGCACTGAGTGAACCTCACAGACCAGACGGCGCACACGAGCTTCAAAACACAAGCATGAACTCTGAAGTTATTAAAGAATTTCCGGGCCAAGCCTTTCAGAATAAAAGCATAATTTCATCCATTCATTCAAATTAAAATAATTCCGACATATTAGACACTATATAGATAAAACCAAACGACAAACGATATAACTATCCGTTTAAATGCTCTTAAACATAACAAATACACACTGCGTAAATGTAAAAAAGGATTCCGGTAATTTCCGCCTTTCTCTCAACGGGTGTATTTGTTAACCACGCTTACACGGCCCGCCAGATCACAACTGCAAAATATTATAGCTTCTGGAAAGCACCGCCCGTCTGGTAGATGAATAAAACTAAGTCGATCATAATTTCCGGTTGTTACAAAGTTGCATGTTGTCTGCTGTGGATTTTTGTTGTCATAAGGCAAATACAAGCACCTTAGTGATCTAATGGACAGCAGATGCGCATAGCTCAACCAAACCGAAATAATTACCAGGCTTCATTAAATCTCAGACAGGAAGCTGATGGAGTGTTTTTTCTCCTAACGTATGCTTTCTTGGTAAAAGCCTGCAGCTATGAAGATCACAGACGGTGTATTACGATGTTTCAGAGTGGCCAGGACTCATCGGAAAAACGAAGAGAAGGTCAACTGCGTGGACTACAGCCCAAATGGTGAAAATGTGATAACAAGCAGCGACGATGACCGCATACTGCTGTATGACATGCGAGATGGAAAGTAAGTGGCAGCCACTGTAGACAGTATACTGTATATGATAAATATACAGTATACTGTGACTGCATTGTGTTCTTATGTTGTCCTTGTGCTTTTCTCAGGTGCAAAAGCAACCTCTTCAGCAAAAAGTATGGAGTAGACCTCATCCGCTACACGCATGGAGACACAAATACAGTGATTTACAGCTCCAACAAACTGGATGGTAAACACTTGACGCCATGCACAGCAATGCGAATACAGTTAGTGGTCCGTTTTGGAAAATGAAATATATTTTGGGATATTTTTCAGATACCATCAGATTCCTTTCGCTCACTGACAACAAGTACATCCGATATTTCCCAGGTCACACTAAGAGGTGCGTAAAGCAAACACACAACCTTAATCAACCACAACTGTAAACATGTAGACTGGTATTCAGTGAAAGCAGACAGTTATATAGTATGCACCCTATATGCCTACTAAGTAAATGGACATGCTTTTATTTACTGTAACCAGACTAAATAGAATAAAATGTAGTTGAGTGGAATTCTCATTTTCTACCTTTCTGGAGCTTTCTCCAGTGTGCTCATAAAAATACAGAAATATACACTCAATGGTGACTTTATTAGCTAAACCTGTTGAACTGGATTTTAGTGGAAATATCTAATCAGCCAGTGTCATGGCAGCAACTCAATACATTTAGGCATGGTGAAGGTGATGTGCTGAATTTCAAACTGAGCATCAGGATGGGGAACAAAGGTAATTTCAGTGACTTTAATGTGGCGTGGTTGCTGGTGCCAAACAGGCTTGTCTGAGTACTTCTGATACTGCTGATCTGCTGGGATGTTCCCACACAACCAACTCCAAGATTTACAGAAAATGATCTGAAAAAGCAAAAAAGTTCCAGTAAGCAGCATTTCTCTGGGTGAAAATCCCTCGTTGGTGACAGAGGAGAATAGTCAGACTGCTTTGATCTGAAAGGAGAGAAATAGTAACTCAAATAACCACTCGTTATAACCAAGTTATACAGAAGAGCATCTCTGAATGCTCTCCAGACATTTCTGTAGCAGATGTGCTAAAGCAGCACAAGATCACACCGGGTGCCACTCCTGTCTGCTAAGAACAATAAACAGTAGTTACGGTTTACATCACTAAAATTAGACAACAGAAGACAAACGTTGCCTGATTGAATGATTCTCAATTTCTCCTGCAATTTTGAGATGTTAGGATCAAAATTTGGATGAAACAAAGCGTTGCACTCAAATGGCCTCCAGAGTCACAGATTTCAGTCCAACAGAGCACTTTTGGATTGCAGAGGAATTCAGATTCTCATTGTGGATGTGCATATAGTGTGCATTCCTGAAAAGCTTGTTCCTGTCTGTCTTTCCTTAAAGTAATTTTACATTCAATAAAACATTAGCTCAATCCTGATCAGTTAAAACCAATTTGTTTGGGTTTCAGGGTTACTGCTCTCTCCATGTCTCCGGTGGATAACACATTTATCTCTGGGTCATTGGACAAGACTATCCGGATCTGGGACCTCCACTGTCAAAACTCTCAAGTAAGTAGTTTGTCACTTGATTGGAAATTTCCATTTCTTCTGCCATTTGTACACATTTACAAATGTGTAATAACAGCTACAGCAGCAGAATAGTGTGCTTTATATTGTGACACAAAATACTGCCTATTAAAGTGCTGTTGATTAGTAGTTCCTGAGTAGTCTTGACCACCAGAGGTCTCCAAATCTCTCTTGGATCTGCTCAGACATAATAAATCTATGGGCAATACCAGAAACATAACCTTGCAAAAATATAAGGAGTAAATAAACACCAAATGGAAATAAACACATAAATATGAAAACATGTGCTGCAGAAAGTGGTCATTATTGAGGATTCTTTTGCATATTTCTTGAAAGTTAACAGTTTATGTTGCACAATCTCTCTGATTTTCAGGGTTTGATAAATCCACTGGGGACACCTCTGTGTTCGTTTGACCCCTGATGGGCTGATATTTGCTGCAGGAGTGGATTCAAAGACAGTTAAACTCTACGACTTTCGTGCTTTTGACAAGGTACAGCTGAGTCCATTAAGGGTTTTCTGTTTGTGTTCACATGCATTCTTTCCAAAAGCCTTAAATTAAATTCTTAATTATCTGAAAATCTTCCCGTTGAAGGGCCCGTTTTCCTGTTTTGAAACGAGGTTTAATCGCATTTGTGACTGGACTGGACTCAAATTCAGTAGTGATGGGAAGCAGATCCTCATATCTACAAATAAAGGGATTATTGGAGTCTTGAATGCTTTCAATGGATCTGTGCTGCACACTTTTTCCGTAAGAGACATATTGGAACAAAAATACGGAATTGCATCTGTTTTTATGTTAATATAATTATTTTCAGATTACATGCTGAAGCCATCCCTGTCTTTCCTCATTTTAAGGGCTACAACAACAGTAAAGGCATCTCACTGGAGGCCTGCTTCACACCTGACTCGCAGTTTGTCATGATTGGTAAGCTAAAAAAAAAACCCTCAAACTTTAGATTTGAGCCTTTTCCTTTAAGCTTCCTGTTAACACTCTGGTTTTTCCAGGCTCAGAAGACGGGAGAGTTCACGTTTGGAGCACAGAGAGTGGAATGAAAGTGGCCGTGCTGGATGGGAAGCATCCAGGACCCATCAGTGCGCTCCAGTTCAACCCCAGATTCATGACGTTTGTTAGTGCCTGCTCTAACACGGTGAGCGCAAGCCTATCTTACCAGTGTGTCATTGATCTCCTGCTGGAAAAACTGCTTATTGTTCTCATTTTGACTTTTTAAAAATTATTTTCTCAACAGACTTTTTGGCTCCCGTGTGTTGATGACTTGTAAAGGCACCAAAGGTCACCATCATGGAGTGAAGTTGGACCCTCCTTTACAAACATCGTGACCAAGGAATATTTTGGAAAAATGTTATGTTGTTTCTACCTTTTTTTAAAAAAGATGTTTCATTAGCTTTTATTAGCCTGTGTTTTTTTTAAAAATAATAATTGTGCTTTTATTGATGGTTTTATAATAAACTGGTTTAAAGTTATATAATAAAAAATCTTGTTTTTTAAACGTTGTCCCTCATCCCTCCTCAAACATTTGCTAGGAATTATCTGAATTCCAACAAGTGCTTTTATTGTTATTATTTTTCCTTTGTATTAACCAACAATATTAGAAGTATAAATGTAAACTGACAAACACTAACAAGTGAGAGTTTTTTGTGTGTGTGTGTGTTTCCAAATCCTGTGCTTCTTTACCCTAGCTTAGATCCTCGTGGCGCAAATTCAACAAGGTGCTGGAAACATTTCTTAGAGATCCTGGTCCATATTGACATGAAGACACAGAAGTTGGATATCAGTTGGAGATGGTTTACGCTTCGTGTCACAGCACATTATCCTGCTTGAAGCAGCCATCTGAAGACCACTACACTGTGAGATGGACGTGGTCAGAAATGAATGACGATGCAAGTACCAGTCTACTTCCTCAGCCTGTCTGACCGATTCTGATGCTCGGTTTCATCGTGTAGATGATGTACACATGTCTAAATGCCTGGAATAACTGTTATATGATTGGCTGATTAGATATTTGAATGACTTAGCAGTTAAACATAAATGTAGGCCCCTCACACATGTGTAGCTCTAACTGATCCATTTCCAGTTTTCAGACTTTTTCCATTTGTCACACCCCTAAAAGGATGAGTCAACGCTAACGCACGATTCTCTTGAATCTTGAAAGTGAGACTTTGCTTAAGTTTTATGTTTCAGTTACGGTGAACTATTCTTGAACTCTGTTATCTAACTCAAACCTGTTGCCTCATCTAAATACAGGGAGTCATGCTAAACAAAGCTCAGTTTAAGTTATCCAGCTTTTCTTAAGTAAAGAAGCTTTTCTTAAGCTGAATGGTGATTTACATCTTAACAACATTCAAATTAAATAATGCTCTGAATCACACTGAATTTATTTACATATTTTATTATATAATTTGCCCCGTCGGAGGAAGATGAGGCTATTCTTGTCAAGGCTCAACTGAAGAAGCAGCACACTGGTGTTGCTGGCGCAATATGGCAGCCTCGCCTCTGTCAGTCTGCCCCAGGGCAGCTGTGGCTACAACTGTAGCTGCCTCCACCAGTGTATGAATGTGAGAGTGAATGAATAGTGGTATTGTAAAGCGCTTTGAGGGGTCCCAAAAAGCGCTATATAAATGCAATCCATTAGTATCATTATTATTACAGTCGTTCTTCCAGAATAACCCGAACCGCTTTCTCTTCTTTCTCAGACTTTTCTCATTTCCTGTAGATTTTTGTTCTGAACTCTGTCATCTCTCTGAAAAGTGCTTCATGCTGCACATCAAGTTTCTTGAACCTTTTCTCTCGTTCTTTTAGTGTTTCCTGCTTTTCTTCGCGTTTTTCTTCCAGTTCTTTGTTTGCCTCATGCATGTGTTTCTTTGTTGTTCTTTATGATGGGTGGCTTGTACCTCTTCATGTCTCTTCTGTAGTAATTGAAATGAAGACTGTATGTCTTTATGACTTTTCTCCTGCCGTTGCTTCTGCTTCTGCTTTTTGGTGTTGGCTTACTGGACTTTGTTATAGAGTGCTTGTAAATGGCTGTTTTTGGTCACCACTTCTTGGATTCGTCACTCTATATCTCTGCATATTTTCTCAAGTTCAATTTTATTTCCTTCACTTCATTGTAAAATACTTGTAATTCTGTATTTTGTGTTTCAAACTCTTGGAGAATGTGCTGCGTCTGTCTTTGGGTTTCTTCCAGTTGTTCCTTCTCTTTTAGCAGGTCTGAATTTTCTTTGAGCGCTTTATCAATCATTACTTGTAATGCTTCCATTTTTTCCTCTGTGTCTTCGAGTTTGCACTGCATCTGTTGGTGACCTGCCTCCTGTTCTTCCTTGTCTTTAAGGATTTGTGTGTTTCTTCTCAATGCTTCATCAGACGTCACTTGGAGGCTTTCATTTTTCTTCTCTGTCTTGGAGCTTGCACTCCATCTCTATGTATTTTTCTTCTGTGTCATAGACCTTGTAAAAAATTTCTCTATGTTTGATTTTCCATTTTTTAAACTCTTTCTCCAGTTGTGTATTTCTTTCAAGTGCTTCATCAAACATTACTCGCAAGCCTTCATTATTTTTCTCCATATCTTGGAGCTTGCAATGCATTTCACTGTTCTTCTCTTCCAGTTGACGTTTCTCCTCCTGCATTTCGGTGATCCTGTTCTCAAGGTCTTGTTTTTCCTTGTTACAATTATTAAAATCTCTTTTGAGGGCTGGAAATTCACTCAAGGAGGAGTGATGAGGTGTTCCGTTTGTCTTGGGTGACGTTGCCTCTGAGACAGTTTGGTACCTTGATGCAACGACTCTGTAGTTTTCTATTTTATTTTACTTTATTTAGGTACAAGAATTACCAGTAAAGTTTCAATCTCTATTTTATCTTTATCTTTACCTTTATCTAAGAATTGTCATTATTTTCATATTTTTATTTTCATATTGTTACAACAGAAACAATAGGAACAGAAGCATGCAGCTGGATAGTGTAGTAGTAAGACTACACACTCTTCGAGCAGGAGGCTCAAGTTTGATTCCCACCTGGTATCCAGTCAGGGTCCTGGCTAGACCCCCCATGCTAAAACCAAGCCCTGGAATGGCACGACTATGTCCGCAGCTCGTACACAAGCATTTCACTACATGTTGTCCTCTGTATGATTGTGTATGTGACAAATGAAGGTTGTTTGTTTTGCTGAAACAATAATGGAAATAGATATTTGTTTTATAATATATAAATATTGGTACTGTTTGTTGGGGACTTTTTTTAATGAGTATATTTATTGTTAATGTATTTTATTATATAACACACACACATGCGCACACACACATGCGCACACACACACACACACACACACACACACACACACACACACACACACACACACACACACACACACACACACACAAACACAAATTCTAAGCTAACTTGTTATTTAAACACAAAGAAGCAAGTTTCCCTTTTCAGCAGCCATCTTGTGACCCATGTTAATGGTTGGTCGTATATTTATTTTCAGGGATCATCACATCATAAAAATGGCAAATGTAGAATGACCAGTCAAATCTGCTGAGAGGAGGTAAAATCAGTGACAACGATGAGGCCGCCTACAGGGAGGAGGTGGATCGTCTGGCTGAGTGGTGCGACAGAAACAACCTGCTGCTTAACACCGAGAAGACCAAGGAGCTCATCGTGGACTACAGGAGGAATGCTGACCCACATCCACCCATCCACATTAAGGGGACGGCTGTGGAGCGTGTGAGCAGCTTCAAGTTCCTGGGAGTCCACATCTCCGAGGATCTCACCTGGACAACCAACTGCTCCAAGCTGGTCAAGAAGGCTCACCAGCGCCTCTTCTTCTTGAGGACTCTGAGGAAGAACCACCTGTCCTCAGACATCTTGGTGAACTTCTATCGTTGCACCATCGAGAGCATCCTGACCAACTGTATAACAGTCTGGTATGGGAACTGCTCTGCCTCGGACCGGAAGGCGTTGCAGAGGGTCGTGAAAACTGCCCAGCGCATCGCCGGAGCACCACTTCCTGCCATAAAAGACATCTACAGGAAGCGGTGTCTGAAAAGGGCTGGGAAAATCATCAGAGACCCCAGTCACCCATCACATGGACTCTTCACCCTCCTGCCCTCTGGGAGGCGCCACAGGAGCCTCCGGACTAAGACCATCAGGTACCGGAACAGCTTCTTCCCCACAGCTGTCAGACTCCTGAACTCTGCCTCCTGACATCTGACCCACGTTAAACTCATGAACTGAACATACACACACCCACAATGGACAACTGTACCCTCAAAAACACAATAATAACATGGACTAAACCACCACTCACAACCACTAGCACTTTATATAGCCTCTGTAGGAATTATCCACACCCTCACTTATCTTAACTGCACTACTGTATAGCTCTGTAAATAATCATTCTGTACATACGATAATTTTTAATCCTACAACTGTTTACAACTTGCATAGTTCCCATTTCTGTATAGCTGTAAAGTTATTTATTTCATATTCTGTATAGTTTTTCATATTTATATCCTGTTCATAGCCTGTACATAGCTTGTACTCACTACAGCCTGTACATACTTATAGTTATAGAATATTCACAACATACTTCATACCATGTACATTATAACATACCATAATAGACCCATTTCTGTAATATACTTACATATCTATATTATTGCTAATATATATTGTAATATATCTATATCACTAAAGCACTTCTGGATGGATGCAAACTGCATTTCGTTGCCCTGTACCTGTGCATGTGCAAAGACAATAAAGTTGAATTCTATTCTATTCTATTCTATTCTATTCTATTCTATTCTATTCTATTCTAAAATGTGACTTTGCCACAGAACAGGAAGTTGAAGTCCTGGTTCCACTGCAGTAGTAAGTAGTATCAGAGGGTCGTTCATGACTTTTTGCTCTGCTTGTGTTAAAGTGGTTCCTGTGGTTTTCCTGTGACGTTCCTTAAACTGGAACATCAGCCTTTACAAAGTCAGACTTTCACATGTGTTCTGCACAGTCACAGTAATCCTCTTCATCATGGCTGGACACCTTCTGTCAGTCATCCTCATGTGTAAGTTAAACCTCTTGTAGCTTTTCGATTGAAGATGTTGAATCTGTAGGTTTTACATTTTTCATGGTTGGGGATTTTACGTTGTGTTCTTACAGCAACTTTTGTGTCTTTGTGGTGCTTCTATTTTTTTTTAATTTTAATCAATAAACTCACGTGAGGAGTCCCAAACTAAAACTTTCTCAGCAGGACAAATTCCTGTGATCTTGAAAAGACAGTTTGTTTGTATTAATGAGCCATTAATACATAATTATAATAATGGTTATTAATACGTGCATTTAGTATGTTGTTAACAAATGTTTTCTTTCCAACAGCTTTTGTTCATGAGATTCAAGCACAAGGTGAGTTCCTGATGTTCCAGTGTTCAGATTTTTCTGTGACTGCATATTTGTTCTTTACTTAAACCAAAAATTACCTATTAGATAAAACATTTCTTTACCTCTGATTTTTCAGCTCTTCTTCCACCAACGCTGACAGTGAACACAGCAGTGATCTCAGAGACGGACTCGGTCACGTTGCACTGTCAGGCACCAACATCTGTTTCAGTTCATCAGTGTTTTTTCTACATGGTGAGCAAAAATACTTCCAAAGCCTTCTCATGCCTGCAGAATTTCACTGCAACAGAACTGCTGTTAATGTCACATCACAGTTCACCTGCTGAAGTTAAAGTGAGATGTTTTTACACTGGAGACCTTAATTCAACGTCTGCTGACAGTGAACCATCCTCCATCACCATACAAAGTGAGAGACTGCTCCTCCTGTGACTGGATAAGTTATCATACAGTGTGTTAGACATTATTATCTTCATAAAGCTGCAGGTTTTCTTTCACAAAACATTTTTAGGAGTGTTGTTCTTACATATTTTCTTAAACCACCAAAGACAGCACGCAGGAATCTAAACATGACCAGTTACCGTTAATTACAAAATGTGTTGCAGTTCAGCTTTTCTGAACACCAGTATTGTTATTGTTGTGCTGGTAAAACATACAATATTCTTGCATATTAATGGGACTCCATTAATCTTCATGTAGGTCAACCACCACAGATGACTGTGCAGCATTTTAATGGAGAACAAGTTCAGTTCACTTGCTCTCTGCCTGGATCTGTGAAAGATGATACAAGATGTAATCTGTACTTTGGAGAAGCAAGTCGTCTAGTCCTCACATTACCTGTCGGGAAGAATAGCAGGACAAAAAACAAACAGAGGTTCTGCCAGTTTTATGTCTCAATTGATGATTTTTTGAGACATCTACATTTTGTTCAACAAAAAGATGCCAGCTGTGATTACACTTTGAAAAGGAAACCCAGGTCTTTGTCTCCTCGCAGTGATCGATACAACTTAACAGGTAAGTCAAAGATAAGCAGACTTTATAGCACAGATGCTACTTTAATACATTAAAATGATGAAAATGACTAAAATAAAAGCATTCAAAGTATTTTTCTCTAAAAATGTTCTGCGGTTGTTACTCCCAAGATTTTCATTTCGTTTCACTTTGTTTATTTGGACCCTCAGTGCAAATAAATAGAACTGAGCTTTGATGTGAAAAAGAGTACGTCCAGACTTGCAGTCTCTTTGAGCTTTGATGATATTGTCAGCATAATAACATGCTCACAGTAGAAATGGGTAAAGGTTTTTACACTGGATACCCTTCCTGACACAAAATATTTTGTTTTAATACATAAATATAAAAATATGAATATTTGCTGATAAATGATCAGAATTATACTATTTTTCACTGTCAGATTCAAAATTGAATTGAATCGAATCGACTGGAATCGGGGATCAAATCGAATCGGGACCTTGTTTAATCAGAATTGGATCACTTGTAGAAATCAGTGATGATACCCAGGCCTAGACACTACCAAATATTTCAGTATAGGTAAAAAATAGTCCCTCGTCTGACACTCCCTTTGGGACAGATTTGACATTTAATGAAATAGTAAATGTGTTTTCAAAAATTTCAATCGCTTTTGAATTGATTGCAGTAATAACAAAACCTTTATTTATACTCAAATTAATTTCCTTTTACTGTAGCTATTCTGGAAAGTGAATCACCAAAGATCAACAAACCGTCATCTATCATGACCACAGGTAGGACACACTTAACAAACAACCCAGAGCATCATCACACATCACTTCTTTTAAATGTCTTTAACATTTTATTGAACATTTATGGAACAGAATCAAGTCTCAACACTATCAGGTAAATAAATTACTCACATGGTAAAATTAGAAAATATTTTTTCTGTATTAATGTAAATCTGCTCAAATGAAAGATGAGACGTTTAATTTTTGTGTTATATATCATTTTTCAAACTAAATATTCTGAAGACTGGAGAGTGAAACGATGTCTAACAGTTCAAACACTGTTAGAATACTATGTTTAACATACTTCTCCTTTAAATTATAGAAAAGTTATAATAATAATGGATTGCATTTATATAGTGCTTTTTGGGACCCCTCAAAGCGCTTTACAATACCACTATTCATTCACTCTCACATTCACACACTGGTGGAGGCAAGCTACAGTTGTAGCCACAGCTGCCCTGGACAGACTTACAGAAGCGAGGCTGCCATATCGCGCCATCGGCCCCTCTGGCCATCACCAGTAGGCGGTCTTGCCCAGGGACACAACGACCAAGACTATCCAAGCCGGGGCTCGAACCGGCAACCTTCCGATTACAAGACGAACACCCAAATTTTGAGCCACGATCGAGGCAGACATACACCAAGAAACACTGTTTTTGAGAATCCTTTCTTTTAGCACTTCATGCCAAATACTTGTTTTCAATAACGCAAGGAAATAAATAATCAAGAATGTCAATACAGAAAATATGTGGCATTATAATATTTGTTTGATATTTTTCTATCTTAAAGGACTAGCTGCTCTTAATCAGAGCCCTACAAATGGTGTGAACAATCCTGTCAAAACAACTCCGTATAAAACATCAGGAGACAGCACCACAGGTGAGACGTCATTGAGTGCATCAATAACACTTAAGGAAGAACTGTAAAAAATAAGACATTCAATTTAAGTGTAGTTTTTTTTTTCAAACTGAATGTTCTGAAGACTAAAGAGTAAAACAATGTCAGAAATACACCAGGAAATATTTTTGTTAGTTCTTTTCTTTTGGCATGTCATAACTTCAATTCAATTTTAATACAGAACAGAAATTAAGCAGCAAAATGTTGTAGTGACATAATATTTATTTGATGTTTTTCTGTCTTAAAGGATTAGCTACTGTTAATCTCAACCCTACAACTGGTGTGAACACTCCTGTCAAAACAACTCAGTATATAACATCAGGAGACAGTACTACAGGCAGTGTTGGTCAAGTTACTTGAAAAAAGTAATCAGTAACTAATTACTGATTACTTCCCCAAAAAAGTAATCCCGTTACTTTACTGATTACTTATTTTCAAAAGTAATTAATTACTTAGTTACTTAGTTACTTTTTAAAAACACGATTTACAACCTGAATAGGTAATAAAGCGATAGATCTTTCAGCCCAATTCTACTTTTTCTGCATAATCCATCATACAAAATGTAATCAAATGGAAAAGTCTCTTTTTAAAACTTGTTTTATTAGTTTTAATCTTTTAACTTTATGCATCAAGCAAAAATTTAATTATATGCAACATTCTCTGACTGGAAGAAATTTGTTTAACATTTAAACCTATTTTCTGCACATTCCAGCACATAAAATAAAATATTTTTTGTGTTTACACTCACTCTTTCAAATAGTTGCAAGTAAAACACAGCAGAAAATAAATAAAATCAAAGACTAGCAGTCCTGTTGCTCTATTTTCATCTGTAAAGCAGGAGTGGGTTAGGCGGAGGTTTGCACTGGTGCAGGTGTGCCGCAGCGGTCAGTTGAAGAATCCGCGAGTTTCTCTGTGAATTTCCCGTTACGTGGTAGCGCACTCGGTGCTTGCTTGGAATTTTAGTTTTTTTTTTTTTGCTGTAAAAAGAAGTTTTCTTCCCATGCACAACGGACGCTAATGTTTTTGTCACTTTTTATGGAATCAAGGCAAGGCAAGTTTATTTGTATAGCACAATTCAACAACAAGGTGATTCAAAGTGCTTTACAGAGACATTAGAAACAAAAACAAATAAAAAGCATGATTTAAAATTGATTAAAACAAGCAAACAAACTAACTAATTAACAAACAAACAAACAAAACTACATAAAATCAAAACAGATAAAATCAGAACAATAGATAAAATCAGTAGTTAAAATGTTAGTTTTGAAACTCAAAATAAGGTCAGTACTTCCACGCTTTAAACGCTGCACGCTCATATTCTCTCCCGCACTCGATATATTATCCATTGTTGATCTGCACACAGCTGTTACCATGAACGTCGCACTCGCTTACGTCACTGTCATGAGACATTCTCGCAAACAAAATCACGGTTTTAGTAACGCAGTAATGCAGCATGCATACGGGAAAGTAGCAATAGTACTATTAGTTGTAATAGTAATCCCTTACTTTACTCGTTACTTGAAAAAAGTCATCGGATTACAGTAACGCATTACTGCCCATCTCTGACTACAGGTGAGACTTTTTTGAGTGCATCAATAATGGGAAAATAAATTGTCATGAAAGTTTGAAATGTCCCTGTTTTATTACAGTACGTCCGACAATGACCTATTGACCATGCAGACAATGAGTCTGATTAAACTCTCAGCATAATAATACGATCTGAGTTCTAACTCTAGAATTCTGATGTTTGGTAGGAACAGTAAATATTCACCATGTTCAGCATCTTAAATAGCTTAAGTAAAACAGTACTTTGTAAGCAGGGCTATAGCTGATGTTGAAAGGAAGTTACTAACTTTGCAGGCACTTCATTATAAACTTTTGGTCTCCAAGATTGATGCAAATGACCAGATACATTTTATCTATAGATATTTTTGTGTGTTTAATATTCATTATTATAATTGTTGCCATTCCCTAATAAGTACTAGTTTACCATTGCATACCAAATTAAAACTAATACAACAGTGTAATGTCAACTGACCAGCTGATGACAACATTAGGACAGAAATGTTGTTTTCTAAGTAATCAATCAATCAATCAATCAAGGCTTTATTCGCCACGTGCAGGTTGCCCTGCAGTGAAATGGCCGTGTTCCCAGGAGGGAACAAGCATCGAAGGCGTTTTGAAAGGGAGGGGGGATGAGTGTGTGCATATCAGTGTATATGTGTGTGTGTGCGTGTCCAGAGTTCAGCTGAGACAGTGTCCTTCGCCCTGCCAGGCTAAGTAAACAGTCTGCCAGCCAACCCAGGTGGCCTTGCATGGAATGGGAAGAACAGTCTAAACACAGTTGTTATCAGGGTGTTTTTGTTCGGCTCCAGCCTTGCGACCGCAGCTGGCACCGAGAGGGTATCCGCATGAAGTGATGGTGCTTTTTATTTTAGTGCGAACAGCTCATATGAATTTCAAAGCTGTTCTGACAGTCCAACACTGGTCTCTCAATCTCCCATTGGAGAGCCGTAAGCTTCTCCATGATGTTATCAAACTTGCGCTCTGTGATGTTGTCATTCTTGTGCTCAAAGAGCAGATTCTGAGAACTCACGACCACAGTGAGCCTCCCCAAGATGTCATCCAATTTGCGCTCAGAGGTGTTATTCCGAGCGAGCCCCTCCAAGATGTAATCCAGTTTGCACTCAGAGATCTTATTCTGAGTATTCACGGCAGCCGTAAGCTTCTCCAAGATCTTATCCATGCTGCACTCAATGAGCCCATTTTGAGAAACTCGTGCCTCTTCCCATCGTTTCAATCCCAGCGGGCAGCCTTGTGGGGGTTTGAACAGCCGGTTCCGCTTTCTTAATTTTTCGATAAGTCAGGGCCAAGCCAGCTCCGATCAGCAAGAACTCTGTTACCATGGTTCCGAATAGGTAGATATCTTCAGCACTCAGGCTCACCTAAGCCCAAACTTCTCGTTGAGAAAGGGGTGTCAATTGCATTTAGGGACCAGTTGATCAAATCCATAATTCCTCTTTTAGGTTTTAGAGAACAGACTGTGAGAGAGTGTTCCAGGGAAAAGTAATACAAAAAACACGAGACTAGACAAGGACATAAGAGGCTAAGCAGGGAAGCTAAGGGAGAGGAGAGAGGAGAAAAGTGCGACCGCCTTTGTCAAGAGCAGAGAATTAGAAATATATTTGTAATGGTGCTACTAAAATAAAATTCTCGCCAGACATCAATAACGACCCATTAAAGCCCCACGTGGAAAAAAATCAAACCATAGATTCCATAAATTAAGTTCAATTAAATTATGACAAGTGACACAGGGAAAAAGTACTGAACACGGTAAAAACGGGAGGTGTAAAAAGGCATGGAAATTCATGATGCCTGAAATTGATCAGTAATTAGAAAACAAAACAGAGATGGTGTGTGAAGAAAAAGTGTCTTGTTTAGTAAGGTGTCACAGGTGAAGGTGAAGCATCTCATGGTGGGTAAAACCAGCGAGCTCTCTCAAGACCTTCAAATATTGGTGTTCAATAGTTATTTTACCCACTGTATATTATTTCAAACTGAATGTGCAGAAGCACAGAACCTGAAGAATTAAAACCATGCTTAATCTGTTGCAGCTTTAAGTGACTGAACACAAATATACACCTCTACATGCAAAGCTAACAGGCCCAAATCAATCTTCTTTTCCAAACAGATTCAAACAAGAATGATACTACAGGGAAAGTCGAAGGTAAGAGACACTGCGTAGACTTCCATAATATTACTTTCACTCAGTCCACTGTTACTGCTGTAACTTTGTCAGATGTATCTTGTGTTTGAGTTACAAGTGAAATTTGTTTGTGGCTTTCAAAACAGAGTCATTATGGAATTTGGCAGCAGCTGTGACAAGAATTGGAATAATTATGGGCATGATCCTACTGGTACTGGGGCTTCTTATATTCAAAAGGAGAACTGGTGAGAAATACTTATTTCATGTGCTTAGAAAAACAATTTTTCAGTGTTCAGGTGACACATATTGAAGCACGATTATAGCATTTTCCAGCATTCTAGCATTTTGCCTTCAGTGTATCAAGCAATGTCAATAAATAAACAAATATATCATTAGATTGCTTCAGAATCATCAAAATTAAAATAAAAAACAATTCAGTTTTACACTAACTACCAGTGTCATCATCAAAACTCAACAAGCTTTTGTTAAACATAATTTCTTGTATTATCTCTGAGTATGACCAATGTGGAATATGTCATGTCTTCTGTAGCAAAATTGCATCTATATATTATCTAGATCTAGAGTGACAGCACCCTAGACAGACCCTGGATTCTTAAAGATTCAGATTCAATTCAATTCAATTTTCTTTACATCATATCAAATCACAACAAGTCACCTCAAGGCATTTTATATTTTCAGGTTAAGACCATAAAATAATTCAGAGAAAAACCTGACAGTCAGCTGACCTACACGGGCTTACAAGAGCAACATGTGCGTGTGTGTGTGTGTGTGTGTGTGTGTGTGTGTGTGTGTGTGTGTGTGTGTGTGTGTGTGTTTGTGTTTAATGCTGAATGAAAGCAATAATTTTTCAATGTTATTTTCTTACCTGCAGTTGAGGAGGACCTAAACGTGCAACAGATGAAAAATGAAAATGTAAGTGAGAGCTGGTACTAAATATGTTTTCTGTTTGGCTTAATCATTGCCACAGACTTAAAGGACTCTTACATTACAGTCTTTCTCTTCTAGTCTGACATTTACCATGTGTACGCCACCATCTCTGAGGAAACAGATGCACCAGATTCACAGGATACGATTTAGAGCATGCTGATGCACACTGAAACATTTTGGTGATTTTGTCAGTAAAGTGTATTTAAAGGGTTTTAATTCATGTAAAAGTCAGAAAAGCTTTACAGGTAGTAGATATTTTTTGCAAATAGTTTTGGACTTAAATTGTTGTAGATTATTTTTTTCTAAGGATAATTGGCATGATCATGCAGTTTTCAGCTTTTGCGTTTTTAATAAATGCTTTTAGATCTTCATTATTTTGTTTTAAGTAACTGTAATTTGGAAGATGATAGTCATAACATCTGAGTCATTTCCAAACTTAGAACTGTGGATACTGTTGCCATATAATAAGATATGCTTCTTTCCAAATTGTCCACCTTTTAAACAATTGCTGCTTTTAAAAATTAGCTAATAGACAATATGTATCTATTTTAATGGTGTCATTTGCATTTCAAATTGTGTTATTCAACAGTTTTTTAAGGTGGGGTGTATTTGTTTTGTTTTTGTGTTAATACAAACTAAAGGGGAAAACAACATATTAAACGTGTATCTACAAACTGTCAACTGACAACACAAAATGTTCTTCCAAAATCTGCCTGGAAAAGGTCAAAGGATTTAACTGTGTGACAGGTTGAAGGACTACTGCATATAAAACTGTTCAGTTAATACTAATTCATATCAGTTGATATAAGGACGAAAATACTGTAAATATGGTAAGAAAATGGTTAAGAGTTTATTATTTTTCATGTTATATTAATGGCTTTCGTGTTATTTAAGAGAACTGCAATCTATACAGGGAGTGCAGAATTATTAGGCAAGTTGTATTTTTGAGGAATAATGTTATTATTGAACAACAACCATGTTCTCAATGAACCCAAAAAACTCATTAATATCAAAGCTGAATGTTTTTGGAAGTAGTTTTTAGTTTGTTTTTAGTTTTAGCTATTTTAGGGGGATATCTGTGTGTGCAGGTGACTATTACTGTGCATAATTATTAGGCAACTTAACAAAAAACAAATATATACCCATTTCAATTATTTATTTTTACCAGTGAAACCAATATAACATCTCCACATTCACAAATATACATTTCTGACATTCAAAAACAAAACAAAAACAAATCAGCGACCAATATAGCCACCTTTCTTTGCAAGGACACTCAAAAGCCTGCCATCCATGGATTCTGTCAGTCTTTTGATCTGTTCACCATCAACATTGCGTGCAGCAGCAACCACAGCCTCCCAGACACTGTTCAGAGAGGTGTACCGTTTTCCCTCCTTGTAAATCTCACATTTGATGATGGACCACAGGTTCTCAATGGGGTTCAGATCAGGTGAACAAGGTGGCCATGTCATTAGTTTTTCTTCTTTTATACCCTTTCTTGCCAGCCATGCTGTGGAGTACTTGGACGCGTGTGATGGAGCATTGTCCTGCATGGAAATCATGTTTTTCTTGAAGGATGCAGACTTCTTCCTGTACCACTGCTTGAAGAAGGTGTCTTCCAGAAACTGGCAGTAGGACTGGGAGTTGAGCTTGACTCCATCCTCAACTCGAAAAGGCCCCACAAGCTCATCTTTGATGATACCAGCCCAAACCAGTACTCCACCTCCACCTTGCTGGCGTCTGAGTCGGACTGGAGCTCTCTGCCCTTTACCAATCCAGCCACGGGCCCATCCATCTGGCCCATCAAGACTCACTCTCATTTCATCAGTCCATAAAACCTTAGAAAAACCAGTCTTGAGTTATTTCTTGGCCCAGTCTTGACGTTTCAGCTTGTGTATCTTGTTCAGTGGTGGTCATCTTTCAGCCTTTCTTACCTTGGCCATGTCTCTGAGTATTGCACACCTTGTGCTTTTGGGCACTCCAGTGATGTTGCAGCTCTGAAATATGGCCAAACTGGTGGCAAGTGGCATCTTGGCAGCTGCACGCTTGACTTTTCTCAGTTCATGGGCAGTTATTTTGCGCCTTGGTTTTTCCACACGCTTCTTGCGACCCTGTTGACTATTTTGAATGAAACGCTTGATTGTTCGATGATCACGCTTCAGAAGCTTTGCAATTTTGAGACTGCTGCATCCCTCTGCAAGATATCTCACTATTTTTGACTTTTCTGAGCCTGTCAAGTCCTTCTTTTGACCCATTTTGCCAAAGGAAAGGACGTTGCCTAATAATTATGCACACCTGATATAGGGTGTTGATGTCATTAGACCACACCCCTTCTCATTACAGAGTTGCACATCACCTAATATGCTTAATTGGTAGTAGGCTTTCGAGCCTATACAGCTTGGAGTAAGACAACATGCATGAAGAGGATGATGTGGACAAAATACTCATTTGCCTAATAATTCTGCACTCCCTGTACATCAGTGATCGGCTAGTAGGCCTTTTCTGGGATCGATTAGTAGTGTCGCTGTCGCTGTTGTGCCAGACTCTGATGATGAGGGCAGTGTTGATGAATACCGCTGTCATTACGCACCACCTCAACCTGTGTCCCAGCCATCAGAACAAGAACTTCTCACAGCAACGTCTCAGCCCGCAGCTTCAGCCCCTGCTCTTGCACCAACACCAGAGCCTCTTGCTAGAGACCATCTGGAGGCGCCTGACCCAGCTGTCGTGGAGACAACTTGTGAGGAGGCAGAGCCCGCTGCAGGTGACATACCTGCCCCTCCTCCACCTGTTGTACTCGAGAGACTTGAGGAGACACCTCAGCGGCCTCAGCGAGAGAGACACCCGCCAAGACGGATGACGTATGACCAACTGGGCACCCCATCTTGCTACAGTGTTCAGCCAGCACCGCAACTGCTTCCTGTGTACCCGGGCCTGGTTCCATGGTTTCCAGCTGTGCAGTCATACTGCACCCAGCCCATTGGTTTGTACGGACTCCAGCAAATACAATAGACTTTGTGAAGACTCACATATGGACTGGTTATAGACTTTGTCTTCAGTCACCAGTGATGGACTGTGGTGAAACAGGTGTTAAACCCACAGAATTGAGGACATTGGTTCACTCTACTGTTGGTGTCCTGACTACAAGAGAATATAGACTGAAAAGCAATTTGTTGGTATAATGTCGGGACGACATTTTTTGAGTGGGGGAGAGTGTGACAGGTTGAAGGACTACTGCATATAAAACTGTTCAGTTAATACTAATTCATATCAGTTGATATAAGGACGAAAATAATGTAAATATGGTAAGAAAATGGTTAAGAGTTTATTATTTTTCATGTTATATTAATGGCTTTCGTGTTATTTAAGAGAACTGCAATCTATACACAGTGTTGGGGAGTAACGGAATACATGTACCGCCGTTACGTATTTAAAATACAAAATATGAGTAACTGTATTCCGTTACAGTTACTGTTTAAAAAGGTGGTATTCAGAATACAGTTACTTTGTTGAAATAAATGGATTACACTGCGGTACTTTCCTGTTCCATTTTGTCGCGGGTCAGGACTGTTTGGGTTTTGTTTGACAGCTACGTTCTGTTGATCCAGGCGGCAGCGTTACGGTTGCCATGGTTACAGGGCAACGCTCTCTCAACTGTGTGTTTCCTGGGTGAGAGAGCGCCTTTTCGTTGTTGTTGTTGTTGTGCTAAGCTAACAGGCAGAATGCTACAAGCATAGCTCTAAAGAATGTAGCATCATGGGCAGTGTAGTCCGTGTTGCAGGGAGAATGGACTGCCATACACGTTATGGGTCTGTGAGCGCGAGGAGGGAGAAAAAGGGGAGTGGAAAGGTACGAGTTGTCATCGAGGAAAAACGGGAGCTGGAAGCATGTAAATATAATAATAACCACTTCAGCCAAGAAGAGTGCCTGACGAGCCCAGTTGTAAGTATGCTATTAAGACTCGACTGTACACCGTGTTCGTGTTTTCCTCCGAAAACAAGTTCCGTTGGAGCAGCCTTTCAACGCCTCTCTCTGTCTCTCGCAAGAAAAGTTGACCCACACAACAAAGTAAAGCTATTTTTCGGCTACGAGCCGACAGGGACCCCGCCGTATTAGTCAGAGGTCCCTTTACTACAGTTCGGAGTCGCGGACCTTCAGTAATAGTAATAAATCACACAGCAATAGTACATTCACGTTGTTGTAAAAAGCATGATAATATATTAAGTAATCCAAAGTATTCAGAATACGTTACTGTCATTGAGTAACGTAACGGAATACGTTACAGAATACATTTTGGGGCATGTATTCTGTATTCTGTAATGGAATACATTTTAAAAGTAACCTTCCCAACACTGTCTATACATCAGTGATCGGCTAGTAGGCCTTTTCTGGGATCGATTAGTAGTGTCTCTATTCTCCACTAGGGGGCTTTCGCGCGTTCTCCTCACTGCAATAAACTACTGCATGAGAGACGCAAGTCAATCACTCTTGTGATTCTTTTCCCCGTTTTCAGGTAAAAGTGTTTAAAAGTTGATATATTTCCAATGTGTACACTGTTAAGATATTTAAGACGTAACCCTTCATTGTTTTGTAAGCTTTAGAAGCATTATATTGCAGTTTTGTGCACATGTGCGTGGCGGTTTTGAGCGGTGTTTTGTACTGTGTAATGGCCATTAAGATAACTGCAGGAGCTAAAAATGCCGCGATTGTCAGCCATTTTGTTAGGAAACCTGCTCAAGTATATGTATAGTAAGCACTTTAGTATTTCGGTTATTTGGTGTTTTTCTTCCACAATGTGACATTTAGCAGTACAGAATGTGAAACATTTCTGCTCATTTTGACTGCAATAAACGACTGCATGAGAGACGCAAGTCATAATCACTCTCGTGATTCTTTTCCCCCTGTTTTCAGGGGTGTAACATTAACTGCATGTCCTTTTCAGTTTTCTCTTGGTAATAAAAAAAATCCCGTTTTGTTTTTTTAAAGTTATATTGACACATTTTGAAGTAAAGGATTTTGTCTAAATATTAAAAAAGCCAATCTTGACTTCAATCGCAGGTCTCAGAAATTGTGGATTTGAATGCCCAAAAATGTATCTTCCATTCAAACTCTGTACTATTGCCATGTCACACTTTGGAATGGAAAACCATATTCAGTGAAACAAAAATATTTATTTTGTTTATATAATTTATTTAAAAAAAAAAACATAAATAAACCTACTAACTGTACTCAGTAAGAGACAGAGTTGCTATTTAGGGCCCGAGCACTGAGAGTGCGAAAGCCCTATTGTATGTGCCCCGTTTATTATCATTATTATTATTAGTAGTAGTAGTAGTATTAGTATTAGTATTATTATTATTATTATTAGTAGTAGTAGTAGAAATAGTAGTAGTAGTAGTAGTAGTATTTTTCATTGAAATGAATTGACTTTTTGAGGGCTTTAAAATGCTCAAAAACTCATGCAATTTTGCACACATGCCAGGTCTGGTGAAAAATTTGTATTTTAATGGTTTTACATATAAGCATTGGAAAATGGCTCTGTAGCGCCACCTATGCCTTGTTAAATCAAGCCCTACGAACACATAGTTTCAGCTACATGTCTGAAATCTGGCACAACTGTGTATCATGCCAAGACAAACAAAAAAGTCAGTGGGCCCATTGATGCAAACGCAACAGGAAGTCCGCCATTTGGAAGTGAAGGTGACATTTTGGCTCTAATTTTGCCATTTCCATGCCTCGAACTTTTGCAAACTCTTCCTTGGGATTTGGTCGTATAAGCTTCATATTTGGTCAGTGTCAACTACACACCTGGGCCATGTTAAATTGCCGAGCTTTTGACTTTTCGGGATACGGTGAGGCCGTGGCACCATGCCAAATTTCGATGACTCGCCATAAAAATCTTATTGCCTCTCATTCCCTCATACATTGTCCGATCTGGACCAAAGACCACACATATGATAAGGTTCCAGCCCTGAACACATTTCAACTGCCACATTTAACGATGTGTTCACACCGAATGCGATGGACGCGAACAAAACGCCCCAAACACCCCTAATTTGACGCGTGCACATTCGCGTCTCAACGCGTGTCCAAGAAAAATCCATCGCGCGTCAAAATATGATATTTTGACGCGTCAAAATATGATATTTTGACGCGCGTGAACCGTTAATGTGGGAGGAAGTTGTGTCAGACCAGTATCTTTGCAAGATGGCAGCTGTCGAGCTAGCGCTTGAAGAGAGAGTCTCCCTTCTCTATGTACTGTGGAGAGCAGAGCAGCGGCGTAAAAGACGTCCTCGCCGTACCTGGGTCCATCAGGTCCTCCAGAGGCATGAGCAGTTTGGTGAGTTTCACCATTTGCTCCAGGAGCTGCGCCTGGATGACGGCCGATTCCAGAGATATCACCGTCGGCCAGTTTGAGGACCTGCTTTCCCTCATCGGTCCCAGCATCGCCCGCCTAGACACCAATTACAGGCGCTCAATCCTACCTGCAGAGCGCCTGTCCGTCTGCCTGAGGTTAGTAAAAGTGTTTAATACGGTAGTCCTTTATTGATACCTGTGCTAATATGCTAAACCATCCATTTATACACTGCTAACATGGATGTGCTATGCTAACAGTGAATGCTGTTGGTGTTTACTGATAGCAAACTGTGGTACAGAGACGACTGTTTATAATATTTCTAGTCATACTCAGAAGCTCTCATCAAGTCCCGATTTAATTCGATTTATGCTGTTATCAGTGTTTGCAATGATAGCATGGCCGTGGTGTCACATCAATGTATGCGCTCGGTGTTTGCTGATATCAAACTGTAGCATTAGGACCACTGAGTTAACCTTTGTAGTGATACTCACTCCTTTTTATTTAGACCTGGTTTAATTCTGGGATAGTTGAATATTTGTATATAATCCAAGCAGCTGTCAGACTCTATAGCAGGGGTCACCAGCCTTTATTAAAACAGAGTTAGATAAAACTGAACAGTTTGGTTCATCTTTAGTTACATGGTTCTATCTTGATAAGCTGTCTTATCACAGATAAATTTTTCAAAAATATTAATGATTTAAGCAAGGGCTACATGTCAACATACAACTCTTTATTTCTATTAATGTCTTACTTCATTCCTACCTGATTGACATGTTTAGGAATTATGAGTGATTGGCACACTGTAGTGGCAAAAGTTGCTACCAATCAAATTATGATATGTTAAAGTTAAAACAAAACAACTGTTTTCGATATTATCTAATATACATTTTGTAATTATCCTTATAATTACAAAATGTTTTATGTAAGATTTAAGTTTTGTGATTTAAATCTGACATCACAAAAGTATTTTGGAATTTGAATAATGTATTTTGTAACTGCAGCACACATAATACTAATTTTGAACAATTTTGTCCAGGTTCCTTGTCACCGGGGACTGCTTCAGGACCATCGCGTTCAGTTTCAGAGTCGGTGTGTCCACGGTGAGCCAGATCACCCCCCAGGGAGCGACGGCCATCTGGGACTGTCTAGTGGACGACTTCATGGCTGCGCCTTCACCTGGAGACTGGCGGTCCATCACAGAGGGATTCCAGGAGCGCTGGAACTTTCCTCTGTGCTGTGCAGCTCTGGATGGGAAGCACGTCCAGACAAAGGCACCCCATATATCATATAGGAGACACACACATTGATATACACTAAATATTTATTTCATTTCTTTTTTGTGGTGCCCAAATTCATGCACCTGCTTGATTTTGTTTAAACAATTATTGCACTGTGATGTAGCATAACTTAAGCAGCAAGGAAGGTGATAAGTAAATAGCATTAGCAGATGATTGAAGTTCTTTTAAGCATGTTTTATTGCTAGCATCTCCCTTTTACCATAAAACAATCAATCAGGCATGCAAAAATCCCACTGGCTTTATTTATTTAACACAATTGATGTAGGCTAGCACTCCTGCAACACAGACAGCAGCCGTATCATGTACATTCGTTCACGACCGCTATCTTTATGCTTTCTCTCTGAATGCTAGTTTACATTAATGCACCATCCTCTCAGGGGCATGGAAACTCACATGCTTTGCCATGCCCCTGAGGACATTTTTCAATTATTAACCAAAGACTCGGGGGCACTCCACTGCACACAGTAACCTGCAGATCCACACACGCTTTGACAGTCACACACAGTGAGAAAGACATGGGGAGTGTGAGAAAACCCATATCCAATATATCTAACATTATGTGGTCAAAGAAAACTCATTTTTGATAAGGAAAAGGAGCATATTGATGAGTGGTTGAAGTAAAAAATCTGAAAAGGAAAATGAATTCAGTGTGTACTGAGCGTGGATGTGATGATAATAATGAAAAATATGTGTAGTGAGACCTGCTGTGATGTCTGGTTTGGGGCTGAGGCTGAGCTGGAGATGTTAAGATTATTGGGAGTTACCATATAAACATAAATGACAAATGTTAGAAAGGGAAGGCTGAGGCTGAGGATTGGACATGTTGGACAAAGAATGTTGAAGATGGAGCTGCCAGGTAGGAGGAAAAGGACAAGACCACAGAGGTTCATGGATGAAGTGACGGAGGACAAGCAGGGGGTTGGTGTGACAGAGGAGGATGCTAGAAATAGCGTGAAGGCACATGGTTGGCTGTAGCGACCCCTAAAGCAAGCAATCAAAAGAAGATTTGGTAGATTTTTACTGAAGTTTTGGTTTATTTCAAACGGCTTCTTTTAACGATCTTTTCCAATACACAAAAAGTTCTACAAGTATTATTTTATAAAAAGTCTGCAATGCATGGTTGTTGGTGGGAATTCAAAACATGATAACCAGATTTATAAATAACTAAACCAAATGTTAAAAAAAAATAATGTGAAAAGTGTTTAACTGAGGGATGGCTGTCTCATGAACTGCAAAAAATACAGAGCTCTGTTTCCTCCAGAGATGTTCCTGATAATAGAGTAATTTAGCCTACTGTAATCGGGGAATACAAGCAAATATCAGGTTTTCAGGCTTTTTCTTTATTAAATAAGATTTAAAAATGGTTTGTAGTAACAGTAGAGTTAAAAGCATGAATTAGCTAACTATAATGTATTTTAAAAAAAAGAAAATTATCAGTGTTTGGCTCAGTTGAGTATCAATTTAAACGTAGAAAATTTTAAACAGCAACTGCGTTAATGATGGCATTTCATTGCCTAATTCTGATACAGGGAAAGCAATTGGAGAGCAAAGTGGAAAATCTTTGAATTCTGGTTTTTAGACAGCTCATTAACTGTGCTAACTGAAAACAGGCTAGTGAAAAAGTCTGAAGCACCACAGGACTTTGATGGTTTGATAACATTTCATACTGAAGAAAGGCCAAAGTGTTGTTTCCTGTATTTCAATGCGGAGTATACTCAGGATGATATTATACCTATAGTACCTTTTTTTTTTTTTTTTGCCTGTCCCGTTTGGCTCTTTTGCCATCAGAATTATTGTCTAAAGGCAAAGAAAGATGCCCAACGGATTTACTTTACCAAATTGACCATCCCAGCCTTGCCATAATGGTCCATTTGATTCACCTTTTATTGTTTATTTTATTTTCACTTGCTGAATACGGGACAGACTTGACTGGAGGAAAGAAGGGGAGAAAGAAAGAGGGAAAGAGAAACAGCTGAGAAGAGGGACGGGGGAGAAGGGCAAAAGACAAAAACCAACAGAATGGGCAGGAAATAAAAAATGCATATATCAATCACCTGGATCACCTGTTGAGAAAGAAAAAAGAAAACAAGCAGAAGAGAACAAGAGTAATAGAATAAACAACATCACAATGATATATGGGAATATGACAGTAAATACTAAATATTAAACATTATTGTGCAGCACATAAGATCAACAGAACACAGTGTGCTTTGAGGTAGGAGCCAAAAAGGGTGTAGTTTGTGGGTGTGATCACCCGTGTGTACACCTGTGAGCATGGACGCGCTTGTTTTGTTTTTTTAAAAGGTTCCTTCATGTAATGATCTGCTAGAGGGTGTGGGGAGCCACTGCCCCGTCCTCCAGGGCATGAAGCAGGTATGGAGGAGATCAAAACTCCAGACATCCAGAGGCCCCCAGAACACAAGAGACCAAGGAAGACCAACAGAGGGGCAGCCGCGCCACTGTCCCAGAAAGAGCTGAGGAGAGTCCCAGATGAGGGCTCACTCAGCAGCCGCGGAGCAGAAGCCAGGGAGGGTTGCAGTGACGCGCCCGTGAGCTCCGCCGGCAGCCAGCTGTGCCTGAGTGACCGAGCCCCAGGCCGAGAGGCCGGGGGCACCCCACCTCCGAAGTGGCCCAAGCGAGCCCCAGGCTCCAGGCCCCAATAAGCGGCCGCCAAGGAGTGAGCCGGTGTGTACCTGGACGCCCATCCCCGGACACAAAGAACCACCAACGCACCGATATCTGAGGGAGTCCGCCACTGGCAGGGGAAGTGGTGGTGGGGGGAGATAGACCTCCAAACCTTGGAGGGCCTGAGATGTCCCCAGAGAGGTGGCGTCTGATACCCAACCTGACATATAGACACAGACATACAGGCACACACAGATACAAACATCCATTCCCACCCTCATGCTCTCATATGCACTTACTCCACACTCAACCAACGTGGAGACAGACATGAAGAGACGCTGTACACACGATCACACTCCCCAAGCGTACTCTACGAACCGGGTCTAGGTACCCTTGCCCCTGGAGGGGGGAACTGCACCCAGACCCAGACCCAGACCAAATAATACAATTCTAAACAAAGAACAGGAATAAAGTCATGCATGAAACTGACAAACTCATTTACTCAACTAAATAGTTTGTAAAGTAAAACACTGCATACAATATAACTCAAAAGGCTACTTTAAAGAAAACAAACAATACTATACAAAATGAAAAACCCTCCATTTGGTTACACCCAGTGATGCAATCATTGACCTCATGACCCTATATAAACAGGAAGTAGTGGGCGGCCCTTCCCATACACCTGACTCACATATAGGACCTGAATGCACAACATGGACTCCATGGTAAGTATAACCAAAGCAACATAAAGAAACATCATTTACCAGACATGTGCCTGTAAACAGAAGAGAATTCAGATGATCTGATGGTTAGTAGTGTTTGCTTTAAAACACATGCATGGATGTAAAGAATGTAACTACTGCTACCACAAACAAAACCCGGGATATTGTGTGTTAAGAGAAGTTACACCAACAATGTCTAAATTAAAGCATTATGGCTGACAGTAAAATAACAGAACACAAAATAACAATATATGCAAGTGACAAATGGCAAATTAATTCCGTTCTAGCCACTTTGTCACATGCACACTTTCTGTAAATCCAGTAAACTTCTTTTCACTTCTCAAATATCACTGTGTGAGTCTCCTGTATGATATTTAACTGACATTTTTTTATTGTAACAACCAACGATTTATACAGGAAAAGAATGTCTATTAACAAGGTTGCCCAAACTTTTGCATCCCACTGTATCAGTATATTTTGTCATTAGTATAATATGAAATAAATTCTACATGTGTCAAGTCGGGTGCCAATATTTGCTGTGTAGCAGAACAGAGACATTTGTCATTATAAATGTTTATTTGATAAAATATATAAATTCAGTAACAAAAACATTAAACATAAATATATGAAATTTAACTATTTACAGAGAGACAGGAATAAAAAGGACCCAGCTTGGAGTGGAAGAGCCTCAGGGAGAAGGAGGAGAAGAATAAGCACATTGTTTCTGCCCTGGAGAGCTGCTGCCTCATCAGAAAACTACTGATCACTAGGGTCCAATGTTTCCAAATTTAACACAGCTGTGCTGTTTTCAGAAACTAATTTATAAATTTGAAATTTCACGAATTCTCGTGTCTGAGGCGGCATGCTCTCCAGAGCAGGAACAAGGCTGAGGAGGAAATGCTCTGTTGGAGACGGGCGTGGCCTCTTTAGGGACTCCAGGATAGCCAGCTCCACCGCCGATGGACCGTCCTGGGACCCGTCCCTCGCCCGCCTTCGAGCTGTCCTCCTCTGTGGGCCTGTAAAACACAGCACAAAACACCACAAAGTAATGAGAAGGCTGCTACTAGATTTTCATTTTCAAAATTGAAAAAAACCAGGATATGAACAGATTGGTTGTAGATATTTAGTGAAGGTGATCACAAGGGGATTCAAGCAAGTAAAAAGCTATCAGTGCTTGATGTTCATACCTGTGGGTGCAGCAGCAGGAGTGGAGGGACCAGGGACTGGGGAGCCAGGAGAAGCAACAGGGGAAGACTCTGCTGCATGATTACTTGACTCTATCAGGACAATATTATATGTTAACAGGTTGAAGACAATAGTCATGGAGAATATTATATTATTATATACTTATTATTATATACAGTGGTCTCTCATTTATTGCAGCACATGAACAGTAGTCACAGTTCTCACAAGTTGATTCTCAAAGTGCAAACCGTTGTCGATTTTAAAACGTAAAAGTATTATGCCGCGCTTTTTCTCCGTCTGCGGCGCCACTTTTGTGCGCCTTTTTCGCTCCCGGGGCAGGTGTCTATTTCCGAATGAGGGTCATAGTTAAGAGTGTTTTTGTGCTGTTTTTTTCTATTGGACGTGATGGTTATCAAAACCAAACATGATAAGTTTGGCAAGCGCAGGAGACACGACACGGAGGAGATTTGTCATTTGGGCTGCAGAATGCAATGCGCATTGTTGAAAGCTGTACGGTGCAATAAAAAAAAAAAATCAGCGAAAAGGCGAGGCAGTGACGGATGAACAGCGGGACTACTGTATACTGTTTATTAATAAACAAAATATATTCCTGTATGACAACACGCATAAATTAACTGCCTACATTAATTCATTGTAAACATACCTTCTGACTGACACTACCCTGCTGCCTCTTCGGGCTGTCCCTGGTCCTCAGGGGAGAAGTTCTCCACGGTCCGCACCATATTGCCACTAGTCTCCCGCGGGGTGAGGAAGGGGTCCAGAAACCCCATGACCGCGAAGAACTTCCATCTCCTCCCCGATCCTGCTGCAGACCCACTCCTCTTCTCCTTCTCTGTCCTCTTCTCCTTATTATAGGTGTCCCTGAGGCTCTTCCACTTTCTCCTGCAGATGTCCTCTGAATAAACGCATTATCTGGTTAGCGGAAAGGTATTTGTACATCAGTGGGAAAATCGCGGGACAGTAGGCGGGCTTGCTAGCTTTTGCGCGGCTTCATCGGGTCAGTCTGAAAATTAAAAAGAAGAAGGAATGAACTTACCAGGTTGCCCAATCTCCTCACTTATGTGTCTCCAAGCTAGGTCCTTTTTATTCCTGTCTCGGTAGAAATAGTAGCTGGCATCATACAGCTCGGGGTGATTAGCCAGAGCACTGATTAGCTTTTCCTCCATACTGAATGAAGAATGAAGGGCTTTGGCTGGATCTGCCCCTTTGACCTAGGTCAGAGCCACGTCACCAGGCTCCTGATTGGTTGTCGCAGCGCGATTTGACGCTGGAGTTCAGATTTTTCCAACTCGAGCGGTAGACGCGAAACGCGCGTATGTACAAAATGCAACACAAAAACTCACGCGCGTGGTTTTATTCGCGCGCCAGACGCGCTACACTGACGCGCGTTTCACGCGTTTTCGCGACGCAAATCTGCTTCCGAATTTTCGCGGGACCCGCAATCGCGTGTCATCGCGCCTTTCCATTGACTTTACATGTAAACCTGACGCTCTATTCGCGTCCATCGCGTTCGGTGTGAACACACCGTAAAATCAGGGAGAGCGCCACCTAGTGGGAACAGGAAATGTCATGTTTTACACTTCAGGATACAGTATTGTGATGGGTGACATCTGCAACCTCAAATTTCTCCAGGAAAGCCTTAAGGAGTTGGTCTTGGGTTACAATGAAAAGTGTGAGTTTTCACAAAAGGGTGTGACCGCAGCAGCATGGCGAACATTGATGTCTCGCCATGAAGAAACAAATTAGTATAACTCAATGAAATCCAGTCTGATTAGTACGAGACTTTACAGGTGTGATGTCAGACCTGCCCTGAACAAATTGATGTGCCCATTGTCAGGAATACGCAGAGCGCCACCTAGTGGGAACAGGAAATGTCATGTGTTTCACTTTGATATACTGATTTTCACAGGTTCATCATGTCCACCTCAAAAGCGGTGAATATTAACATGAGTCCCTCATGATGCTTCAGTGTGAAAATTGTGAGTTTGAACTGAACGGCGCACCCTGGTGGCAACGCAGTTCACCATGAAAGATGAAGGCTTTTGAGGGGCTTGGAAACCTCAAAAACTCTTGAAATTTGGCCCACACCTCCAATGTGACAAAGACTTTCTTGTTATCTGATCATTTTCATGGAATATTGCAAAATGGCGCCACAGCGCCCCCTACAAAATTTCAAAACATCAGCCCTTGCTCTGTGATTCATCTATAGGTCTGAAACCTGGTAAGCTTATGTAAGATATCAAGATGTACAAAAAAGTCTCTTGGAGCAATATCCCAAATCCAACAGGAAGTCAGCCATTTTAAAATTAAAGTGTAATTTTGGCGACATTTTCCCCTCTTTTCAGGCCTCGTACTTTGACGAACTCCACCAAGGGATTTCATCACATCGACACGATCTCCGGTGCATGGAATCTAAAGACCTTTGTGATGTTAAATTGCGAAGCTTTTTATGTTTAATGAAACAGGGTGATCATGGCGGCACGTGGAGTTTGAATCACTCACCAAAAAGCAGTAATCAGCTCTCACTCAAAAACACAATATCAAATCTCACCCTAACGTCGCAGGGGACATGAGAGTCAAGCTCGGAAATGTTTGTAATGCCATTTGTCAGTAATGGTTAGAGTGCCACCTAATGGGACGACTATAATCATCATTGAACGAGATGAAATTTTATCTTGTGGTTCTACGCATGAATTCCATCAGTGTGACATCAGATGGGACGTGCTGGGATTATCTCAGCAAAGGATAAGTGCTCACACATATTTAGACAGATTTGTGAACAATATGTGAGAGTAATGGGTCGACCCATTACTCTCTTTTGTGTATGTAGAAAATGTTTCAGAACTTTAAGTTCAGCTCATGAAAAATGGGAGCGAAAACAAAAGTGTTACGTTTATATTTTTGTCCAGTGTAAAAATTCTCTGTAAACACCACATGAAGACAGAGTCACTCTGAGACTCTGAGTCTATGACTCTGAAGACTGAGTCTAAGACTATGAAATCTCCACCACTGATCACACTTAAATTTAAATAGATCACAACTTCTATGACAAAATATAAATGAAATAAAAATCACACAAGTTCCATTTTAAAATCCAAACTTTCTCGTTTGCACTGTTGTCTTTTTTTGGGGGGGGGACGCAGTATGTAACTACAGGGGTCCAACAAAGAATGGCCACGCATCATACTGATGTCTTTGGAAATTTATTTTTCTCTCTCTCTCACTCTTATTGTCTTCAGACACCGTGAAAACTGAAGAAACACAAAGTTTACAACATAAATGTTTTGAGCTTATCAGTCCCTCATATCAGTGTCCATAAACACTCTTGTGCAAGCAGAACAGAAAAAATGCACAATAATGGATATCACAAAAATGTCCTCTCATTACCAGTGTGGAACACGTATGCAACATTATACAAACAATATACATGAAACCATACCGTGTGCGCCTCTTGGACCACATGCAGAATAACATTAACGTTGAGGCTGTAGATGCATCTGTAGCCATGTATCCATGCTAGCTCCACAATGTCATGGTTGTGCTCTCAACCAAACTCTGGTCATGTGACAATTACAAACTTCACCTCATACAAACTATATGGCACTTTACATATCTAACAAACCCATATTTTGTAATCCCATATTTTAGACATGTTTTTTTAATTAATGTTACACTTTTATCATCTTATCTTATAAATAAATGAACTAAATTAAGCATGAATCTATCACAGAAACATGAAATAACCAACTTTATTTTAACTGTCTCAGGGACAGTTACACAGCAGTCTCCACCTGTTTTGGGTGGAACATTTTAAACGCTTTCGTTTTCATTCGGACAGACGTTTTGCAGCAAAACGGTTAAACCGGTGAGTAACTCAAACGACGATGAAATACTTTCGGATCCTGTAAATAAATCAGACGCTTAAGTGTTGACATTACTGACTGATCATCAATCACTTATCAATTTTTGATCGGCGTTAGTTGAGTCAGATTTTTATCGACACACTGACGGAGCTGAAAAGTACTTCCTGATCACTAAGACTTCACACACACGGCGTCAACTTTAAACAACTCGGTAAAAGTAGATGGAGTGTTTGACGCAGAAATACAGAAAAAACCCCAAAAAAATTGACGCGATTTGTACAGTTTAATGTGGAATTTGATCCTCTGATTGTCAGTTTGTTTTGAGAATGAGACCTCTCCAGTTTGTTTTCTGCAACACTAAAAATTGTGTTTGTTTTTCCATTTATTAAGTTGAAATGATCAAAATGTGGGTAAATGGTAAATGCAGCATTCTAGATTTCAGATGTAAAACACAACCAGGAAGAAAAACGTACATAACAGAAAGTTACACATGCATGGTTTTTGTCTTATTATCAATAAAGGCCCAAAACATTTTTGCGCGTGATGCCCTATAGAACATACATTATTATTTATTTAATTTCAGTGAATTATTTATTTATGCGACTTGTGGGAAAATTTTTTAAATCGAAACTTTCCCGTTCACTCTGTTATCTTTTTTTGTTTGGGGGGGGCAGCAGTCTCCACCTGTTTTGGGTGGAACATTTTAAACGCTTTCGTTTTCATTCGGATGGACGTTTTGCAGCAAAACGGTTAAACCGGTCAGTAACTCAAACGATGAAATACTTTCTGATCCTGTAAATAAATCAGAGGCTTCAGTGTTGACATTCACAATCACTGATCACTTTCTGATTGGCGTTAAGGGAGTCAGATTTATATCGACACATTGATATCACGGTAATGTGTCTGACGGAGCTGAAAAGTACTTCCTGATCACTACACACACGGCGTCAACTTTAAACAACTCGGTAAAAGTAGGTGGAGTGTTTGATGCAGAAATACAGAAAAAAAAAAAGCCCCAAAACAAAGACGCGATTTGTACAGTTAAATGTGGAATTTTATCCTCTGATTGTTAGTTTGTTTTGAGAATGAGACCTCTCCAGTTTGTTTTCTGCAAGACTAAAAGTTGTTGTTGTTTTTCCATTTATTAAGTTGAAATCATCAAAATGTGGGTAATGCATGTATTTGCATATATTATAATGCTGACCAATGACTGGAGAAAACACTGACGACGCGGCTGCGGTCACGGACAAACTTGCATGTGTCTGTCTGTTCGGTAATGGCAGATGCTGAGAGCTCTATCGTTTACATTACCGACTATTTCAAAGTGACAGCCTGAGGTGTTCTTCAGTAAATTGGATTACCGGACAGGAGGACCTGAGGCCCCACTGCAATATTTTCGGTAAGTTAAATGTGTTTGTAAGCTAATCCGTAACTTAGGTCCTTAGCTAGGATGAGCACTCGGCTGTCGGGCAAACTTGTTTTGTAAAGTTTGTTTAGCTAACCCGTGCAGGTGAATGAATTTACCCTGACTAAAGAAATCAAGAGAAACGCACCGGGCTGCTTAGTGACTAACCACGGTTAAATTCAAATTCAAATTTTATTTGTCACGTACACAGTCATACACAGTACGATATGTAGTGAAATGCTTGGACAACTGCTCGTGACCTAAAGAAAACAAAAAAGGAAAAGGCTATGAATAAGATAGGAAATAAATATGAAAAATTAAAAAGGGTAAATTTAACTAGGAAGAAATAAAATATAAATTAAGGTTAAAAATGAAATAACTGTACAACACAAATTAGAATGGTTACTGTACTTTTATAAGTATTATACTGTAAGAGCAACAGGCTGGACTCTGCTTCTGCTCCTGTGCAGAGCTGATTATTAAATATGTGCAAACAGCAGCATGTTTTCTGTCGCTTGCCACATGTGGAAGGACATTAACGCCAACTTTTAAAAAGCTGGCACTTCAGTAACCCCTCATTAGTCAGTAGCTACGGATTAAATAGCAAAGCCCGATATTTATGTACAAAAACCAACTACTTCCGCTTGGCAGCTTAAGTTAAAATGTTTAATTTTTCCACTGATTAATTTTTTAGCACTGACTTTGTATATTTGTTTTATGGAGTTTGTTGCAAATATTCACGTTAAAAAACTGTCTGAATTAGTGTTAATGAGGTATGTTCACAAAGTCACATGTGCAGTACTCAGTACAGCTTACATCCTTTAAGAGAAATAATTTGAAGCATTAATATTTCATGTTCAATACCACTGCTGATAACACCTCTGTATGTTGTGACCAGGATGCAGCAGCAGACTGAACCAGGACTGAAACCTGCTCCATCATCTCATCTTTGCAGACGTCCATTTACAAAGCACCAACAACTCAAAGGTAAACATGATATTGGAAAATGCATTAGTATATAAGGCCTTTAAAAAAAATAAACAGCTCATCTGTCAGCAGAACTGTAGGAATGAACAACTTCAGATCCTGAGTGTGTGGGACAGAGAAGGATCAGCTCTATTTCAGATTTGAGAGATAAACTTGATTCATGATTCTGTTCTGTTTGTGATTACAGGAGCTGTCCTCAGATTCAGACCTCAGCACCACCCAGTGACAGCAGACAGATCATCCTATATCTTCAATCTTTGTAGTAACTCCAAAATTAACTGAAGAAAACAGTACAAGGGTTAAAGTACCACATGTGCTGTCAGTGAAAGCTGCAGCTGTTTTATTGATAAAGTTAAAGACAAAAAGTCAAAAGGATGAATCACCCCTGTAACTGTGTCACTATACATCAGCATTAACAGTACCTCAGTTTGGTGTTTCAGAAAGCTGCTGATCTCAGACCTGCACAGCTTCTGTTTTAAACACTTGATGTACTCAGCTGCATGAAGAGCACATGATGTTTTCTCTGACACAATTAAATAAAACCTGATTCAAGTCAAAGGTCGTCACTTGTATTTTGAACTAAAAACTTGTGATCTAGAATTCTTTCACTGTTTTTGTCAATAGTGTGTTATTTATCATAAAGTGATTCAGAGTCATTCATACCAGAGTAACCAGAGAGCACAACATATATTTAACTTTCTACAGGACTTAAAGATATTATATTATGTAAAAGTCCAGACCCTCTGAGGATTATCTGAGTACTTCTAACATTACACAAAGCAAAGGTCTCCATCACAGTGTTCATGAAATGCTGGGTGTATCCCTCTTGTGAGGGAGCTGCTGGTGAAGATCACGAGCCCTGCTTGATCCCGGCGATGAGTTTCAGTCTTCCTGGGGTTTCTGAAATGATGCCTGTCACTGTGGGTCAACAGAACATCTGGCACAGGACAGCTGTAATGAAATAAAGGGACGAAGTTTTGAAAAAAATCTTGGAAATGCCCTATATGTGAGAAGCAGAATTTGTATTTACTTTTTTTTTTTTTGCCAATCAAGATAACTAAAAGTATAATTTTCACCATAAAATTACTAACCTTGTCATCTCCTGCACAGTTTGTTTTGGGCTCTGGGCTTGTCCTTCCCAGCGCTCATGAGACTGCTTTGATGCACTGTGGTATGAGGTGCTAACCTGTTGACAGTGTTGGGAATGTATTCCACTACACATTGCTGAAGTAATGTATTCTGAATACTTTACAACTAAATGAATGTACTATTGCTGTGTGATTTATTACTATTACTGAAGGTTACTCACCATACCAATACCAACTAGAATTTTAAATCTTAATATAAAATGAATAACAGCAGGGTGGACATCAGGTAAGGCTGCACTTTTTGCAGCGATCTCGTATAGAAAAATATTCTGTGCGTATATAAAACAGGTCCGCGGCTCTGAACCGTAGTAAAGGGACCTCTGGGTAATACGTTGGGCTCGTAGCTGAAAACTAGCTTTACTTTGTTATCTGGGTCAACTTTGCTAGCGAGAGACAGAGAGAGGCGTTGAAAGGCTGCTCCAACAGTACTTATTGTTTCGGAGGAAAACTCGAACACAGTGTACAGTCGAGTCTTAATAGCTTACTTACAACTGGGCTCGTCAGGGACTCTTTCATTTCACTGCAGGGCAACCTGCATGTGGCGAATAAAATTTGAACTTGAACTTTTGGCTGCAGTGGTTATCTTTATATTTACATGCTTCCAGCTCCCGTTTCTGCTCAATGACAGCTCATACTTTTCCACTCTCCTTTTTCTCCCTCCCTCGCACTCACAGACACATAACGGGTATGGCAGTCCATTCTCCCTGCAGCACAGACTACACTTCCCATGAGGCTACATTATTTAGGGCATTGCCTGTAACACTCTGCCTATTGCCTTCATATTAAATCATTTTTGTATAATAATTTTTAAAAATATTTCTTCACTCACGTAGAGATAGTGTCTGTCTCCTGAATCCAAACAGGAAGCTGGTTCCACAGAAGAGGGGCCTGAAAACTGAAGGCGCTCCCTCCCATATTACTTTTAAATACTCTAGGAACAAAAAGTAAGCCTGCAGTGCGAGAGCGAAGTGCTCTAATGGGGTGATATGGTACTATAGGGTCATTAAGATAAGATGGGGCCTGATTATTGATAATGCAATAACAGTGAAAGTACAGTGAAAGAACTTACAGCCAGAATTCATGCTAAAATTATTATTTACATATTTAACTCAGTTAAAATGTAAAACAGGTAGAAAAAGGTGCATAGCAGCATCTCTAACTTTACGGCTGTCAGTCTTCCACATGCACATATATTAATCTGTCAGGGTCAAAGATGAATTGTGCCAGCACACACAAAATCTAGACATTAGAATTATTTTCATTGCTCCACTGGCCAACATTGTAGGAAGTCAGCCGCGGCACAAGGTTGGCTACGGGTTTTAGACAGACAACTAATAGGTGTTGATCCTCCCTAGGGTCTTGAACCCCTTAGTCAGGATGATGGGTCCAAACTGTATAGTGCAAGACAGTTTTCATCCTTGTTTCCACTTCCCCTAGACTAGTGTTTCCCAACCACTCTGCCGTAGCACATACATGTGCCGTGGAAAAGTACTCTAAGCGACCGGCATGAGTAACGGGCAGAACAATTACATTATCTTCCACTAGAGGGCAGTACAACTACCTGCTCTAATTAAATGGGTTGCCAACTGCCAGTAAAACAGAAGAAGATGAAGAAGAAATGACAATAGTCATGCTGTGAGACAACCAGTGCATAATAGCAATAGATAAATATTTGAAAAGGAAAAGCAGTCAGTCTGACCTGGGTCCTGGAGAAAATTCTGACCCAGATGAAGGGCCTAGCACAAGTAGTGGTCAGAAGAAAGCAAAAAAGGTATACTGGAGACAAACTGAGCCAATTCCGCTATGCTTGGTGTGTGGGGGAAAAATGATCAATATGCTTTTTGTGACATTTTTGTTTGAGGTGTACCGTGTGATTTTTATAATATGAAATATGTGTCGTGGCACCCTAAGGTTGGGAAACACTGTTCTAGACGGCAGTCATGGATCAGAGGGAGTGGGTGTGGAGCAGGTCCTCACTTTGGGCTTGGCTTTGAGCTTTAACCACAGGTCCTCATCATGGATGGAGGCGACCATGGCTGGCCCCAGATATCTGTTGGCCCGGGTCTGAGCCTTGGAAGAGTGGTGTTGTTGGGATTGCAGATCTCAGGAGACAGGGAGTCAAGCAAGAGTTTATTTTCCCAGATGTCACTGAGGTTAGAAGACCAACCTTAGTCACGATACAGTGAATAAATTAGTATTTTTTATGCATGTTTTCATGTGTTAAACCCCTGATGTGTTAAAGCCCTGATGTCAGTTCAGGAGATGAAGCTTCAGGTCAGAAGGAAGAGGATGAGGTCCTATTAAGATGCTGGTGGCATCTCTTTCCTTTACATTTTGTATTCTTTCATGAAGGGGCTCCTTCTCAGGTGATAAAAATATAGGTATGTTCCTTCATATCTGAAGGTGCAGACGTGAATTAAAATTTGCTTCTGTTGCCCACAAATGAATACAAGTTCTCACATACGTAATACACATGTAGCTGGTCTCTAACTGCATAGATGAAATAAAATTAGGCAGAACTGTGTTCCTCTTGGCCACTGTATTCAAGACAACAGTTGTCAGCAACATGGCAACCTCCTACAAACCACCACCTGCTGAGTTTTTAATTTATAAACTGTAAGATTATGAGAATTTGGAAGACTTAATTATCAATATATATTTAAGAGTACAATATTATTTCTTCTACTAAATAAATTCAAACATGTTTTAATGTACGTTTCAAACTATGGGATAAAATGACCATAACTTAGATTGTGGAGCACTTTATGATCTGCAATTTATTTTTACTTTAATAATTATTTTAATTTTTTTTATTTTGTAATAATTAAGGGTCTGTCACACATGGCTGCACAGTTGTCCCTTCACCAATTCTCCATTCAGCACTATGCACTAAAAGCACAATAAGTGAAGCATGTTGAAGCCTGCTTCCTAGAACAGTGAAGAATTAATTACAATCATCAGGAAGGCATCATGAATATATTTTTTCTTCTGTTATTTTCTTTGTTCTACCTGTATTATGAAATGGTGACTTATTTTCTCTGATTTTATCTTCTTGCAGTTGTTTGTCTAGTAACTCATATTTCCGCAAGTGTGACATCATGGCAACTGCAGCATCTGGTGAGTTTAATCAGATTTTATAACAAATACTAATAAATGACTGCATCTCCATTTCTGTATATAAACGTGTGTGGTGTTGTAATATCGTTCTGCTTTTGTCAAAGAAAATAATCTAAAGAATCATAATGAACTTAGAACTTTTATTGTCAATGTACAGGTGCTTGCACACAAAGCCACTTAATTTATCTTTGAGTATTTTTATAAGATGAACATTACAACCAGTGTTAGGTAAGTTACTTTAAAAAAGTAATTAATTACTAATTACTAATTACTAAATCAATATTGTATTTAAAATGCTTATCTAATTACTGTGTCTGAAAAGTAACTTAATTACTAAATAAGTAATTTAACTAAATACTACGGTGGCTGGGAAGTGCAAATCGCAACAAATTAAAAAACCACAACAAATTAAAAACCCGCAACAAATTAAAAAAACCCACAACAAATTACAAAAACCCACAACAAATTACAAAAACCCGCAACAAATTACAAAAACCCACAACAAATTAAAAAAAACCCACAACAAATTAAAAAACCCCCCACAACAAATTACAAAAACCCGCAACAAATTACAAAAAACCCACAACAAATTAAAAAACCCACAACAAATTAAAAATCCTTGACGGAAAGGGATTGTCTGAAATACCGGAAGTGACGCAACGATTAGCCTAATAGGGCTTTTGGAGCGTGATGTCACGAGAGGGGCGTGGCCATGATTTTTGGTTGAGGCACCATGTTTCTGGGCCAAACAAAGCGCTAGCGAAAGAGGAGCGAAAGTGCTCGGATAACACCAGCTATGGTTCGTACTTGCTGTGCGGTCGGTTGTAAACTTAGATCGCACGACCGGCAAGGAAATAAGGTTGAAAATGTGTTATCTTTTCATTCTTTCCCCACCTGGAAGCAACGTGAGGCAGTTCTTGTATCGGATGTTACCAAAAGAAGGCGTCTAGTCTGGATAGCAGCTGTGAGACGAGCTGATATCCAGTTCTCTACCATCTCCAAATATCTGTTGGTGTGCTCCAGACATTTTCATTCCGGTAAGTTATAGATATGTTCATATCACTCTTTATCCGGTCTTTAAGTCTGACGTCACTAGCATGGGCTTAAACGCTGCTGCAGGTCCATAAATCACTGAGAGTTGAAAAACTATCTAAAGTCTTTCATCTGTAATAAAATGATCAGCGTTCTGCTCTACCATGTGTAACAATTGAGTTTATCATCCAGGCAACCATGAAAGCGAAACGGAATTTATGACATTTAACAGAGTTAGAAATTAGCAGGAAGTTAGCTCGCTAGCTTCCATCTAAATGAGGGATTTTGGAAACAAATTCAAACGTACAGCTCTGCTATCACTTCCAACATAAATGAAGACAGAAAACTAAACAGCAGTGACGTTTTCTAGGGTTACTGAAGGTTGGCTAGCTGGTATATTGCCAACTCCCTGAAAAATAAATAAGGGACACCTTGTGGCCAGGGCCGGGCAACCCAGTTGTCTTCACCCTTCCCAGTGTGGTAGCTCTTTTTTTTGTGTGTGAAATTATTTTTTAACCATTTGACTTGAATTTGATTTAAGCAGATGCATATTCTTTGTGATATGACCATATGGGAAACAAATGATCATTTAGCCATTTATTTTTAGCTCAAAATGACAACATTAACACAATAAAACAGGTCTCTTTCTTAAACAGAAGCCTGTCATGCTTAACTTTTGAGAATAGAAGTAAATCTTTCTTTAAAAGAACTCTGTCCTGCTTAACTTAAAGTTATATAAATTAATAGAAAGCAATAGAACAAAAATATTCTTGTAACAGTGCACATAGGGCATTTAGTACAATTGGCTTCAGTTGAGGTATTATTTCAGCTTTTCTAATGCTAATCAGCTGCTCCTGTTTGTAAACCCACTTGTTCCCATGATTACGCATCTTAACTCATCATCATTATTAAAATATGTATTACTTTTATGTATTAGTGATCTATTTGTTGTAATCATCTATCCTTGCAGTTGTTTATTACACAAAATAAATTATATTATCACACTTCTGGCCACATAGCGCTGATATTCACTGCACATGCCCATATTAACCTTAACCAGAGGGTTTAAAAAAACAAACCAATGTTTACATACCATATCTGCTTCTGCCGTGGCCTGGTGGACAAAAAATTGGTTAAGGGTTCCCTGAGCTTTCACGCCCCTCATGTTCTTCATGTGCCCACCATTAGAAGCATGCCTATGGAAAAAGTGCGCCGGCACACAGTGCAGTGCGTTTTATAGGTGTTATCGTGCACTTTCCCAGCCAGGTGTTTTCCTTTTCCCATTCCTCCCTGTACTTTTGCAGCCTTTTTTTTCTTTCTCTGAGGGGAACAAACATTGCTGCTCTAATGCTGGGCTTACACTGTGCGATTTTTGGCCCATTTTGAGACGATTTTTGAGTCATGCGACCGATTTGGTGATCGGCCCGATTTTGGCCTTCATCGTGCATTGTGTAGTATACGTGGGGTAACGAGAAGCGATTAACACCTCGAGCAGCTCCCGATCATCAATCGCTCGTGAGCCGCTCACACTGCTCACGCGCAAACAGGTAAACGTCGGTGAAAAAGACGGCGCAGCACGGCAGTGCAGCGTGTGATCTGGACACAAGCGATGGAGGCACAACTTGTAGAACTTTGGAAAGCTCATCCGAGCCTTTTCGATGTGGCATCACAAAATTATCACGACCACAACAACCGTGAAAATAGTTGGATTTACATTGCTGCTCAATCACAGCTGCCTGATCAATGTTTTTCATTAGCAATTTAGCAAAGTTGATGGTGGTGGTGTGTGTCTGTGTGAGTGAAAGACAGAGAGGGAGAGCGAGCGACAGAATTTCTGTTATAACCTTCATTTTATGGAGGCACAGTGTGAGCACTCAGGTCGCATCAGAGCATCGGGTGAGACCCTGCATCGTGACCTACCAACTTCTAACCCCTGCGAGTCAGTTGTGCAGTTTGAAAATCGCACAGTGTATGTCCAGCTTTAGGTGTACTGTCGTCCGAGACTTGCACCGCAGTGTCGGCGTTTGTTCCCCTGTTGGCCATGCTTCTTGTTGTGGTCTTCTGTTGTCTTCCGGTATTTTCTCTGTAAGCGACCTTTCCTCGACCAATGAGATGAGCGGTAATCTGACTTGTCATACTCGAATTGTCATAAGTGTGCTGTCAGCTCATTGGTCACAAAGCAGGAGAGGGGCTGGGAATTATGTTTTCAAACAAAGCGTTAATTCCATTAAAAGTTATAGACTACTTTTGATTCTCACTGTATTACGGGACAAACTGCGTCCCTTATTAGCGCAATACGGGACGTGTACTTTTGTTTCGAAATACAGGACGATTCCGTTTTTTAAGGGACGGTTGGCAACCCTAGTGCTACGTGACCGCTAGCGACACAGCTATGTTAGCATAATATAAACAGGCTAACCTTTTTCCACTTGATAAAAGTTATCGTGAGGATTCTCGGTGGTCTGGAACAAATATAATCTCATGGCAGGTTGCTGTAAACGGACCAAACTTCAGCCAGGAGAACAACTGAGATAATTCATCCACAAGGATGTATAGGATTAGCCATTTATATACTGCTGCATGGGCTGGGCTGTAGCTACATCGTAAGGTTTTAAAAACTGAGCTTTCAAATGATTAGTGGTGATAAAAGCAGAGGGAGGCCAACAGTGATCACTGACTGCTTTTAGGAGCTTTTTGAGATTAAAGAGAAGACAATACAAAACATTAAACATGTTAACAACACAAAACCCATATTAAACGCAGACTACTTTAAAGTAGTCTGCGTTTAATATGGGTTTTGTGTTGGCCCGGAAGCAGGATTCGTCACGCCATCACTTAAAGCCTATTAGTTTTATTTTCGATGCACTCTGAGGTCATATCAAATTAGAAAAAAAACGTTCTATTTATAGACTTGCTAATTGTGTGGCATTATTGCAGGCAAACCAACCTTATGAAATGGATGAAACATCGTGACTGGGTTCCAGCGCTACACAAGGGACCTGCTTCAAACATACCACCATGCCAATCAGATTACTTCTTCCATGTGAGGGTGAAGAGGTGACCCTTCTTCGCCACATACACTTCCGGTATGATGGCGCCTGTGTTTGGCTTTGCCACTGCCGGCCGTGGTTTCTCTGTGCTGTTTTTTTCGGCCTTTTTGCTTTCGCTTTTTGTCACTAATGTGTTGGCTGCCCTTGTCTATGATCGCCTGACGCTATTATCCATCCGATCCTCTATGATAAGTCAAGATGCCTTATCCTTCTGCGGTATTTTCCATCCTCCGCTGCCGACACCAGTGTCTGGATCTTCATTAGGTGTCATCAGCAGAGATGGGCAGTAACGCGTTACTTGTAACGCGTTACTGTAATCTGATTACTTTTTTCAAGTAACGAGTAAAGTAAGGGATTACTATTGCAAAAACTGTAATTAGATTACCGTTACTTTCCCGTAGGAACACTGCGTTACTGCGTTACTAAAACCGTGATTTTTTGCGAGAATGTCTCATGACAGTGACGTAAGCGAGTGCGCCGTTAGTGACAACAGCTGTGTGCAGATCAACAATGGATCACATATTGAGTGCGGGAGAGAGTATGAGCGTGCAGCGTTTAAAGCGTGGAAGTACTGACCTTACTTTGACTTTGATTCCATAAAAAGTGACAAAAACATTAGTGTCCGTTGTGCGTGGGAAGAAAACTTCTTTTTACAGCGAAAAAAACCCCCTAAACTTCCGAGCAAGCGCAGAGTGCGCTATGACGTAATGGGAAATTCACAGAGAAACTCGCGGATTCTTCCATTGACCGCGGAACACCTGCACCAGGGTAAACCTCCGCCTACCGCAGTCCTGCTTTACAGGTGAAAATAGAGCAACAGGACCGCTGAGTCTTTGACTTTATTTATTTTCTGCTGTGTTTTACTTGCATCTATTTGAAAGACTGAGTGTAAACACAAAAAATATTTTATTTTATGTGCTGGAATGTGTAGAAAATAGGTTTAAATGTTAAACTAATTTATTCAAGTCAAAGAATGTTGCATATAATTAAATTTTTGCTTGATGCATAAAGTTAAAAGAATAAAACTAATAAAACAAGTTAAAAAAAGAGACTTTTCCATTTGATTACATTTTGTATGATGGATTATGCAGAAAAAGTAGAATTGGGCTGAAAGATCTATCGCTTTATCACCTATTCAGGTTGTAAATCGTGTTTTTAAAAAGTAACTAAGTAACTAAGTAATTAATTACTTTTGAAAATAAGTAATCAGTAAAGTAACGGGATTACTTTTTTGGGGAAGTAATCAGTAATTAGTTACTGATTACTTTTTTCAAGTAACTTGACCAACACTGGTCATCAGTGGCGCCTTTCTGTGTCCGCGCAAGTCACGGAGGAGGAGAGGAAAAAGAGCAGGTGTCCAGGTAAAACTCAGGCTGTTCTGGAAGCGGGGACTAACTGTGCCTGGATCTATGAGACGGTGCTACCTCAGGAGTGTCCATCCAGACTCTCCTGTTGTTTGGCCTTCCGTCCCCGCGGTGAGTGGAATTTATGAACGTCGCGGATCAAACTCTCTGTTTCTTCGTTCCCTAAATCGAGCCGCTTCTGTTAATAATGTGTCTTCTACTTCGCTGAGAGTGGCGCTTTTTAATGCTCGATCAATGACTAATAAAACGTTCCTGCTGAACGATTTTATTCTTTCCAAGAAACTGGACTTCTTATTTCTAACCGAAACCTGGTAGCGCGATGGTGACTTTTCATCCTTCATCGAACTCTGTCCGAGTGGGTACTCATTCATCAGCCAGCCTCGGACGTCGGGTCGAGGAGGAGGTGTCGCTGCGGTGTTTGGAAGCCGGTTTTACTGTCGCGCAGTGTTGGTCGGACATTTTTCATCCTTTGAACTACAGCTGGTTAGAATTGGAAATAAAGATCCATTTTACTGCGCTGTAGTGTATCGTCCACCTGGCCTAAACAGCATGTTTTTAAAGGAGTTCAGTGACTTTTTATCCTCGACTTTGAAGCTGTCCAGACTGGTTATAGTCTGAGATTTTAATATACACGTTGATGATGACTCCGACCTCTTTGCTAGAGGTTTCCTTAGCGTCATGGATTCTTTTCATTTTACTCAGCATGTGTCTGGTCCCACACACACCAAAGGACACACACTGGACCTTGTTTTTACTTTAGGTTTAAACATTGATTTTATTTGTACTGAGGACATTTTTATTTCGGATCATCATTGTATTCTTTTTAATCTGTCTTTTCATTTGTCCCTCTCTCCTATTCGACATGTGGTTAGCTCTCACATCTTAACTTCCTCTAGTGCTGTTAAATTTTCCGATGCTTTTCATTTAGTTTTATCTCCTTATAAAGATGTTCATTTTTTAACAAATCTTTTTAATAATCATTGTCTTTGTATTTTAGACAATGTTTGTCCTGTCAAAGTTAGACTAGCTCCGGTTTCAAAGTCGTCTCCCTGGATAAATGACAGCATTCGCTTCTTAAAGCGTTGCTGCCGTAAGGTTGAGCGTTTATGGAGGAAAACGCGTTTGCATGTCCATCTCCTTCATTTAAAGGACCTTTTTAGTCTCTTTTAACACTTCAGTTCGAGATGCGAGGGCGGCCTATTTCTCAGACTTAGTGTCTAAGAGCAGAGGTAACCCTAAGGTACTATTCGACACCATTAGTGATATTGTTGCTCCTGCTCCACATGCTGTCCCAATTTCATCAAATGAAGATTGTGAAAAATTTCTTTCTTTCTTCATTGAAAAAGTCAGTAACGTGAGGAACAGTATCTCTCCTTCTGTGTCTCTCTTGTCTGCTCCAACTCAAGCTAGGCCTGTAATTTTAGAAAGATTTTTACCTGTGTCCTTACCTGAGCTGGTCAAGTTAGTTAATTCAATGAAAGCATCCTCCTGCTCTCTTGATATTTTACCTGGATCTTTGTTTAAAAATGTCTTTCAGTCTATTGGTCCCTGTGTGCTCACAATTATTAATACCTCACTGGTTTCTGGTCAGGTCCCTGTTTATTGTAAGAATGCTGTTATTCACCCACTGTTAAAAAAAACCTAAGCTTGATGCTTCTCTTCTCAGTAGCTACAGACCGATTTCAAAGTTACCGTTCATTTCTAAGATTTTAGAAAAGGTTGTGGCTAAGCAGCTTATAGCTGTTCTAGATGAATACAGCATTCTGGATAAATTCCAATCTGGCTTTCGTAGAGCTCACTCTACTGAAACTACACTTCTTAGAGTCTCCAACGACATTTTGATGAGATGTGATGCAGGAGAATGCTCCGTTCTGTTGATGTTGGACCTGACCTCCGCCTTTGATACTGTGGACCATCATATTCTGTTAGATAGGCTGAGAGACTGGGTGGGTATATCAGGGGCTGCTTTGGACTGGTTTGAATCCTATTTGCATGAACGATCCTTTTCTGTGGCTACCTCTAAGTACAGTTCCTCTTCTACTTTTCTTGCCTATGGTGTGCCACAAGGTTCAGTTTTGGGGCCTTTATTGTTCTTACTGTATTTACTTCCTCTTCAACACTTATTGAGCACTTTTAAGGACATTTCGTATCACTGCTATGCAGATGATATTCAGTTATATATCTCCTTTAAGCCCCATGATGTTTCCAAGCTACAGATTTTGCACAAGTGCATAGACTCCATTAGATGTTGGATGGCTGGAAACTTTCTTCAACTAAATGAGGAGAAGACTGAAGTTCTTGTTTGTGCTCCTAAAAATTTTGTACCTAGTGTTATGGAAAACTTGGGTCCACTTGCTACATTTGCAAAATCGTCTATCAGGAGCCTTGGTGTTAGTATTGACTCAGCTCTGACTTTGGATGCCCATGTAAAATCTTTGGTTCGCTCCTGTTTTTATCACTTGAGAAACATTGCTAAGCTGAGTCCCATTGTATCGCGCTCCGAATTAGAAATTGTCATTCATGTATTTGTTTCATCTCGTCTGGACTATTGTAATTCTTTGTTTACTTGTTTATGTAAAGCCTCTTTGGAGCGTCTACAAGTTGTTCAAAACGCCGCTGCAAAGCTTCTGACCAAGTCCTCCAAGTTTTCCCATGTCACACCCCTGCTGATTCAGCTGCACTGGCTCCCCGTTAAATTCAGAATCCAGTTTAAGGTTTTGACCTTGACTTTCAGGGCTCTGCATGGACAAGCACCAACATATATAAGTGAACTTTTACATCCATACATTCCCAGCAGGTCCCTGAGGTCATGTGACCAGGGCTTTCTTGCTGTCCAACACACAAGGCTGAAAACAAAAGGCGACAAAGCTTTTGGAACTGTGGCCCCCAGATTGTGGAACTCTCTCCCTTTGAGCCTGAGATCTGTGGACTCAGTGGTCGCTTTTAAAAAACAGCTAAAAACCCATCTTTTTAAACTTGCTTTTGGTTGATTTTTATTTTTAGGTTTTAGCTTCTGTGAAGCACTTTGTGATTTTTATCTTGAATGGTGCTATATAAATAAAGTTTTACTTACTTTACTTACCTTCTGGATAAGATGGTGAAGGTTTGCTGCCCTTTTGGTGAACAGTGTGGTAGTAAAACCAGGGAAAAATGAAACTTGCTCCTGTTAAATATTAAGTCTTGTGCTGTATAGATAGCGGTAATTTTTCAAAAGATAAATTGAAGTAATTGATAGTAAATAAAGTAATGTTAGTAGTGGGTGATATCGTGTAAATGCTGTCATGATTTTGTGTAAACATTTTGTCTTTTATAAACTATAAATGACATGGATTCTACATTGTAACTGATGTGATGTTCTATAAAGTGGTTTTAATAAAAAAATTTAAAAAAGAGGCAAAAATTAGTTTGTTTCTTTATTCAACTTTTGAACAGTGGTACTCAGTCAGTACATATCCAGTAAATGCAAATTCTTTACATGGCAGCGCACTTCAGGCATAAATCTAGACCCATATATAAAACATTATGGGTCATTCCCACAACCCACAGCTTTACTGTGTTCCAGCAAAGTATCCAATAGCAGTGACAACTCCTCCACATTAGCAGGTGGTATTCTTCGTTTTTGGGGACGGCTCCTTTTACCTTTCAATATGGATGGTCTGTTTATGTTTTGATCCAGAGCCGTTTTTGGGCAGCTGAAGAGGAGAAGTCTATCTTATGGCCAACCTCTGGCTGTATCTTGTATCTACTTTAAATAGAAGAGCAGTGACATGGGTGCAGGTCTCCACGACTCCGGCCTTACAGGTGCAGTGGACAGCTTTAACCTTCCCTGTGATGCTCACAATGACCCATGGCTGCAATGCTGGTTCATTCAGTCTTTAAGAGTGCAGTACCTGAAACATACAAAGTTAATTTAAAGACAAGGACTCTAATGAGCCAAGGCCGGCATAAATGTGTTTTATCTGCTTTCAAATCCATTTATCATAAATGTGACAAAGTATTTAGAAACTTAGCACATACATGTAATTTTTCATTTTTTTATGTATCCATCTATAGAACGTTGCATGTTATATTCCAAATCTGCCTGTTCTCTCTCAGAAACCTGCCTTCAGAAAATGAACCTAAAGTATGTAATGCAAGGATGTAATCACTTTCAAGATGGAGAAAGCATAAAGTTTGACTTTAGGTGATAATTATGGACACGTAATATGATAAGGAGATTCTGCAGGTCATTAATCAATGTATTATAGTAAAAAATGTATTTTTTGTGACACAGGACACAAACATGGAAGCAAGATATATAATTAGGATTATTTATAATAAATATTAATAAATAATTGCAATTTCTTTAATCATTGAGAATAACTAAATCCTTCAGGACAATGTCACATCAGTGCACTGAACTCACTATGGCTACGTTCACACTGCAGGTCTTAATGCTCAATTCCCATTTTTATATTTAAATCTGATTTTTTGTGTCTGCTTGTTCACACTACAAATAAAATGTGACATGTACTGACAGCGCTCCTTTGTGAACGCTCAAAGTGGCCCGCATGCGCAAAAGCAGACGTCACACACAACACGCTCTGTTCAGACCCAGACCAAACAGTATTATTTGACTGATGGCCCTTAATATAAAGACTTGTTTCAGACTTTGCATTCTCCAATTTTGCTTTAAGTTATTTTGTTATTTATATATGGCCTAATAATTATCCTTATTGCTGTTTTAGAGAGGAGCGGTGCTTCAAAGGATAGTTGCAGATTTCTGTCAGAATCTGCAGATTATACAGTACAAATAAATGTTCACATTATCTTCCCAACAGTTTCACTAACATCTACACGGAATGGACACGAAGCGCTCATGTGTTCTCAATGTCTTCTCGGGCGCTTCTCCAGCGCTGATAATTGGCATATGTTTTGTGTCAGCGACATAAAAGACGGATTTATTGCGACATGACCATTAAAACAGCAATTGCTTTCTAAAACATCAGATATGTATCGGATTCAGTACCACATACGAAAGTGACCCAGATCGGATTTTAAAATATAGGATTTGTGCTGTTTTTACACTGTCATACCATGATTGGATATGGGTGGCATAGGGTAAAAAAAAAAAGTCGGATTTGATGCGCTTTCGCGTGCAGTGTGAACTTAGCCAGAGCCTCCACATGTTCTCACTGTAATTTGCCCCTCATGAATGAATTTATGATTGCACTAATTTGAATGTTCAAGAGAAAATCAAACGCATTTACTCACAGTACCCTACAAACGTCACTGCTGTTTAGTTTTCTGTCTTCATTTATGTTGGAAGTGATAGCAGAGCTGTACGTTTGAATTTGTTTCCAAAATCCCTCATTTAGATGGAAGCTAGCGAGCTAACTTCCTGCTAATTTCTAACTCTGTTAAATGTCATAAATTCCGTTTCGTTTTCATGGTTGCCTGGATGATAAACTCAATTGTTACACATGGTAGAGCAGAACGCTGATCATTTTATTACAGATGAAAGACTTTAGATAGTTTTTCAACTCTCAGTGATTTATGGACCTGCAGCAGCGTTTAAGCCCATGCTAGTGACGTCAGACTTAAAGACCGGATAAAGAGTATCTATAACTTACCGGAATGAAAATGTCTGGAGCACACCAACAGATATTTGGAGATGGAAGAGAACTGGATATCAGCTCGTCTCACAGCTGCTATCCAGACTAGACGCCTTCTTTTGGTAACATCCGATACAAGAGCTGCCTCACGTTGCTTCCAGGTGGGGAAAGAATGAAAAGATAAACCATTTTCAACCTTATTTCCTTGCCGGTCGTGCGATCTAAGTTTACAACCGACTGCACAGCAAGTATGAACCATAGCTGGTGTTATCCGTGTACTTTCGCTCCTCTTTCGCTAGCGCTTTGTTTGGCCCAGAAACATGGCGCCTCAACCAAAAATCATGGCCACGCCCCCTCTCATGACATCACGCTCCAAAAGCCCTATTAGGCTAATCGTTGCGTCACTTCCGGTATTTCAGACAATCCCTTTCCGTCAAGGATTTTTAATTTGTTGTGGGTTTTTGTAATTTGTTGTGGGTTTTTGTAATTTGTTGTGGGTGTTCCGCACACTCGTTACCTGTATGAATGGCACCTGTTTTGAACTCATCATCTGTATAAAAGACACCTGTCCACAGCCTCAAACAGTCAGACTCCAAACTCCGCCATGGCCAAGACCAAGAGCTTTCGAAGGACAACCAGGAAAAGTATTGTAGACCTGCACCAGACTGGGAAGAGTGAATCTACAATAGGCAAGCAGCTTGGTGTGAAAAATCAACTGTGGGAGCAATCATCAAAAAATGGAAGACATACAAGACCACTGATAATCTCCCTCGATCTGGGGCTCCACGCAAGATCTCATCCCGTGGGGTCAAAATGATCATGAGAACGGTGAGCAAAGATCCCAGAACCACACGGGGGGACCTGGTGAATGACCTGCAGAGAGCTGGGACCAAAGTAACAAAGGTCACCATCAGTAACACACTACAACGGCAGGGAATCAATCCCGCAGTGCCAGACGTGTTCCGCTGCTGAAGCCAGTGCATGTCCAGGCCCGTCTGAAGTTTGCCAGAGAGCACATGGATGATACAGCAGAGGATTGGGAGAATGTCATGTGGTCAGATGAAACCAAAGTAGAACTTTTGGTATAAACTCAACTCGTCGTGTTTGGAGGAAGAAGAATACTGAGTTGCATCCCAAGAACACCATACCTACTGTGAAGCATGGGGGTGGAAACATCATGCTATGGGGCTGTTTTTCTGCCAAGGGGACAGGACGACTGATCCGTGTTAAGGACAGAATGAATGGGGCCATGTATCGTGAGATTTTGAGCCAAAACCTCCTTCCATCAGTGAGAACTTTGAAGATGAAACGAGGCTGGGTCTTCCAACATGACAATGATCCAAACACACACCGCCCGGGCAACAAAGGAGTGGCTCCGTTAGAAGCATTTGAAAGTCCTGGAGTGGCCTAGCCAGTCTCCAGACCTCAACCCCATAGAAAATCTGTGGCGGGAGTTGAAAGTCCGTGTTGCTCGGCGACAGCCCCAAAACATCACTGCTCTCGAGAAGATCTGCATGGAGGAATGGGCCAAAATACCAGCTACTGTGTGTGCAAACCTGGTAAAGACCTATAGTAAACGTTTGACCTCTGTTATTGCCAACAAAGGTTATGTTACAAAGTATTGAGTTGTATTTTTGTTATTGACCAAATACTTATTTTCCACCCTGATTTACGAATAAATTCTTTACAAATCCTACCATGTGGATTCATGGATTTTTTTTTCACATTCTGTCTCTCACAGTTGAAGTGTACCTCTGGTGCAAATTACTGACCTCTGTCATCATTTTAAGTGGGGGAACTTGCACAATCGGTGGCTGACTAAATACTTTTTTGCCCCACTGTATATACACACACACACACACACATATATATATATATATATATATATATACACACACACACATATATATATATACACACACACACACACACACATATATACACACACACACATATATATATATATATATATATATATATATATATATATATATATATATATATAAAAAACACCCAGCACGCCCCTGCGGGCGGTTTATCCTTCAAGCTCGGGTCCTCTACCAGAGGCCTGGGAGCTTGAGGGTCCTGCGCAGTATCTTAGCTGTTCCCAGGACTGCGCTCTTCTGGACAGAGATCTCCGACGTTATTCCCGGGATCTGCTGGAGCCACTCGCCTAGCTTGGGAGTCACCGCACCTAGTGCTCCGATTACCACGGGGACCACCGTTACCTTCACCCTCCACATCCTCTCGAGCTCTTCTCTGAGCCCTTGGTATTTCTCCAGCTTCTCGTGTTCCTTCTTCCTGATATTGCTGTCATTCGGAAACCGCTACATCGATCACTACGGCCGTCTTCTTCTGTTTGTCTACCACCACTATGTCCGGTTGGTTAGCCACCACCATCTTGTCCGTCTGTATCTGGAAGTCCCACAGGATCTTAGCTCGGTCATTCTCCACCACCCTTGGGGGCATCTCCCATTTTGACCTCGGGACTTCCAGATTATACTCGGCACAGATGTTCCTGTACACTATGCCGGCCACACTGGTTATGGCGTTCCATGTATGCCTTGCCTGCTAGCATCTTGCACCCTGCTGTTATGTGCTGGATTGTCTCTGGGGCATCTTTACACAGCCTGCACCTGGGGTCTTGCCTGGTGTGATAGACCCCAGCCTCTATGGCTCTTGTACTCAGAGCTTGTTCTTGTGCTGCCATGATTAGTGCCTCTGTGCTGTCTTTCAGTCCAGCTTTGTCCAGCCACTGGTAGGATTTCTGGATATCAGCCACCTCCTCTATCTGCCGGTGGTAACATACCGTGCAGGGGCCTGTCCTTCCATGATGGTTCCTCGTCTCCCTCCTCTTTCTTGGGTTTCTGCTGCCTGAGGTATTCACTGAGCACTCGGTCAGTTGGGGCCATCTTCCCAATGTATTCTTGGATGTTCGTTGTCTCATCCTGGACTGTGGTGCTGACACTCACCAGTCCCCGGCCCCCTTCCTTCCGCTTAGCGTACAGCCTCAGGGTGCTGGACTTGGGGTGAAACCCTCCATGCATGGTAAGGAGCTTTCTTGTCTTTATGTCAGTGGCTTCTATCTCCTCCTTTGGCCAGCCTATTACCCCCAGCAGGGTACCTGATCATGGGCAGGGCGTACGTGTTGATGGCCCGGATCTTGTTCTTACCATTCAGCTGACTCCTCAGGACTTGCCTGACCCTCTGCAGGTACTTGGTGGTTGCAGCCTTTCTAGCGGCCTCTTCATGGTTCCCATTTGCCTGCGGGATCCCCAGGTACTTGTAACTGTCCTCTATGTCTGCAATGTTGCCTTCTGGTAGTTCAATCCCCTCAGTTCTGACTACCTTCCCTCTCTTTGTTACCATCCGACTACACTTCTCCAGTCCGAACGACATTCCAATGTCATTGCTGTATAGCCTGGTAGTGTGGATCAGTGAATTGATGTCTCGTTCACTCTTGGCATACAGCTTGATGTCATCCATGTACAGGAGGTGGCTGACAACTGCTCCGTTCCGTAGTCGGTATCCGTAGCCAGTCTTGTTAATGATCTCACTGAGGGGGTTCAGGCCTATGCAGAACAGCAGTGGGGACAGAGCATCTCCTTGGTAGATCCCGCACTTGATGGTGACTTGTGCTATGGGCTTGGAGTTTGCCTCTAGTGTTGTACGCCACATCCCCATTGAGTTCCTGATGAAGGCTCTTAGGGTCCCATTGATCTTGTACAATTCTAGGCATTCCAGTATCCAGCTGTGGGGCATTGAGTCATAGGCCTTCTTGTAATCAATCCAGGCAGTGCACAGGTTGGTCAGTCTGGTCTTGCAGTCTCGGCTGACTGTTCTGTCTACCAGTAGCTGGTGTTTTGCGCCTCTGGTATTCTTGCCAATCCCTTTCTGTGTCCCGCTCATGTATTGACCCATGTGCCTGTTCATCTTAGCCGATATGATGCCTGACAGGAGCTTCCATGTAGTACTGAGGCAGGTTATTGGTCGGTAGTTGGAGGGGACCGGTCCCTTCTTGGGGTCCTTGGGGATCAGGACCGTCCGACCTTCGGTTAGCCATTCCGGGTGTCTCTCGTTAACTAGCAGCTGGTTCATTTGTGCTGCCAGACGCTCGTGGAGTGCAGTCAGCTTCTTTAGCCAGTAGGCGTGAACCATGTCGGGCCCTGGTGCTGTCCAACTCTTCATACTGGAGACCCTTTCTTGGATATCTGCCACTGTGATGGTTACTGGACCCTGTTCAGGGAGGTCGCTGTGGTCTGCCCTCAGATCCACTAGCCACTGAGCATTGCCGTTATGGGTTGCGTCCTTCTCCCATATGCTCTTCCAGTATTGCTCCGTCTCCAGCCTTGGTGGTGCTGTTCTCTTATTATTGTTCCTTTGCTGGTTCTGTGGAGAACAGCTGGTTCATTCTCCTGCCTTCTATCTCTCTGGTGTACCTCCTCAAGCGGCTGGCCAAGGCTGTGAGTCTTTGCTTGGCAGTTTCCAAGGCCTCAGGTATGGACAGCTTGCTGTATTTCTTATGCACCTTCTTTGTCGCACCTTTCTGCAACTCCGTTAGTTGGCTAACCTCCCTCCGTGCTACTTTGATCTTGCCCTCTAGCCTCCTTCTCCATGGAGGGTACTGCCCCTTGTGGCTGTTCAACTTGTAGCCAAGCATCTCACTGATCACTGATGCGTGGAAAGAAAACTTCTTTTTACAGCGAAAAAACCCCCTAAACTTCCAAGCAAGCACCGAGTGCGCAACGACGTAATGGGAAACTCAGAGAAGCTCGCGGATTCTTCAACTGACCGCGGCACACCTGCACCAGGGTAAACCTCCACCTACCGCAGTCCTGCTTTACAGGTGAAAATAGAGCAACAGGACCGCTGAGTCTTTGACTTTATTTATTTTCTGCTGTGTTTTACTTGCATCTATTTGAAAGACTGAGTGTAAACACAAAAAATATTTTATTTTATGTGCTGGAATGTGTAGAAAATAGGTTTAAATGTTAAACTATTTTATTCAAGTCAGAGAATGTTTCATATAATTAAATTTTTGCTTGATGCATAAAGTTAAAAGATTAAAACTGATAAAACAAGTTAAAAAAAAGAGACTTCCATTTGATTACATTTTGTATGATGGATTATGTAGAAAAAGTAGAATTGGGCTGAAAGATCTATGGCTTTATCACCTCTTCAGGTTGTAAATCGTGTTTTTAAAAAGTAACTAAGTAACTAAGTAATTAATTACTTTTGAAAATAAGTAATCAGTAAAGTAACGGGATTACTTTTTTGGGGAAGTAATCAGTAATTAGTTACTGATTACTTTTTTCAAGTAACTTGACCAACACTGTGTGTGTGTGTGTGTGTGTGTGTGTATATATATATATATATGTGTGTGTGTGTGTGTGTGTGTGTGTGTATGTCCAGAGTTCAGCTGAGACAGTGTCCTTCGCCCTGCCAGGCTAAGTAAACAGTCTTCCAGCCAACCCAGGTGGCCTTGCATAGAATGGGGAGAACAGTCTAAACACCGTCCATTATCTGGGTGTTGTTGTTCAGCTCCAGCCTTGAGACCGCAGCTGGCGCCGAAGGGGAAGGCGCATTAAGTGATGGTGGTTTTAACTTTTGTGCGAACAACTCATGAAAATTTCAAAGCTGTTCTAACAGTCCGACACTGGTCTCTCCATCTCTCGTTGGAGAGCCGTGAGCTTCTCCATGATGTTATCAACCTTACGCTCCATGATGTTGTCATTCTAGCGCTCAAAGAGCAGATTCTGAGAACTCATGACCGCAGTGAGCTTCTCCAAGATGTAATCCAGTCTGCAGTCAGAGGTCATATTCTGAGTGTTCATGGCAGTCGCAAGCTTCTCCAAGATCTTATCCCTGCTGCACTCAATGAGCCCATTTTGAGAACTCACGCCTCGTCCCATCATTTCAATCCCAACGGGCAGCCTTGTGGGGGTTTGAACAGCCGGTTCTGCTTTATTAATTCTTCGATAAGCCAGGGCCAAGCCAGCTCCGATCAGCAAGAACCCTGTTATCATGGTTCCGAATAGATAGATATCTTCAAAGTCTTCGATCGACAGTCCCGCCAGGCACACGATCCTCCATTTCTGCCACCTGTCCATCGTGTATCCGGCACGGAAAGTACCTCCAGGACACTCAGGTTCACTCGAGCCCAGACTTCACGTTGAGGAAAGGGTGTCAGTTCCATTCAGGGACCAGTTGACCAAATCCATAATTCCTCTTTTAGGTTTTAGAGAACAGACTGTGAGAGAGTGTTCCAGGGAAAAGTAATACAAAAAAACCACGAGACTAGACAAGGACATAATAGGCTAAGCAGGGAAGATACGGGAGAGGAGAGAGGAGAAAAATGCGACCGCCTTCGCCAAGAGCCAAAAGAGAAATCTGATGAAACACCTGCCAAAGTATAGCATTTTTTTAAAAGCCGAGACTGCTAAAAGATACTGCTAAAAATAAAAACATAAGAGGTTTTTAGACAAAGTTTATCTTCTCCATTCTTTAAGCACCGGTTCGAGCATTGTTTAAGCACCGGCACCATTTCAAAAGTACCGGTTTGGCACCGGCATCGGATAAAACCTAAACGATACCCATCCCTATAGATAACTGGATTTTAAGTATGAATAGGACAGATCCTTTTGACCAAATGACTGGATCAATAGCACTGAAAATTATTTGAGTGCACAGATGACTGATGAGATGAGATCTCATTATATAAGGCAAGCTTGATTTGTGTTTTTGATATTATATTTTTTTTCTGTTATTGCACAGCATCTGCATTCAGGATTGTGCTGTTGGGTAAAAGTGAAGACAAGAAGACAAGACTTGGTAACCTCATAATTGGATGCCAAGGTTTTCACTACCAGAAACAATTCCCTATCAGGCACTGTGTGGCCTCCTGTGGAGAGTGGAGAGGAAAACTACTAACAGTAGTGAAAACTCCAGACATGTTCAGTCTGTCTGAGGAGGACATGAGAAGAGAAGTGAAGAGTTGTGTGTGTCTTTGTCCCCCTGCACCAAATGTCCTGCTGCTGTTAGTGAAACCTTCAAAATTCACAGAGGAGAACAAAGAAACTCTGAAGTTCATCTTGAGTTTGTTTGGTCACAATGCCTTTAAAAACTCCATGGTTATCATCACACATGACAATGAAATTAGATTATCTGCAAATGAAATCCTCAGAGAATGTGAAGGAAGACACTACAACATGTTTGAAGATAACTATAGTTCATTAATGAAGAAGATTCAAGAAATGACAAATGAATCCAATGCCCCCCCCCTGCTAAAGTATGAACAGATCAAAACAAACAACAGCAGTGAAGAATACCTCACCTTAAAAAAAGAAGCCAAGATAGAACCTCTCTGTTCAAAATCCAATCTGAACCTGGTTCTGTTTGGGAGGAGAGGAGCAGGGAAGACTTTAGCAGCCAAGTCCATTTTAGGTCAGACAGAGCTTCATTCAGTCTCCAACAGTGTTAAACATCAGGGAGAGGTGTGTGGACGTCGGGT